>NW_009258820.1:164192-172617 GCF_000687185.1 Egretta garzetta
ATGATGACACAGGAATATAACATCAAATACAGACAAAATGGAGCAAACCATAGTGGGAAAAAATGTAGGTAATGACTGACTTGGGTTAAAAAGAAGAAAGGTCAGCTTTTCCTCCTTCTGACAGCGATAACATATAAAAAAAGGTAATTTGGAAAAATTTTACTAGAGAATTGCTATCTGCTTCAGTGGACTTTGAACATATAATGCCAGGGTGTGTTACACGCTGGCTTTGCCTGCTGTCTTCCACAATATGCAAAGTGACCCACAAATCACCAGGCATCTACAGTGCCAATGCACAGTATGAGAAGCTAAAGTACAAAATTTTTCTTGTACTTTGACTTTTCTCTGCAGTCTTAGTGGGAATACAGGCAAGCAGTTAAAAAAAGAGTGTCGCAAAATGACATTCCCAAATCACAGTGAAATTCAATGTCGTGGTTTAACCTGGCTGGCAACTCAGCACCACGCAGCCGCTCACTCACTCCCCTCCTCCCTCAGTGGGATGGGGGAGAGAACCGGAAAAAAAAAGTAAGACCTACGGGTTGAGATAGAGAGAGTTTAATAAGAGAAAAGAATAGCAATAGTAATAATAATAATGTTAAGAGAATATACAGAATATACAAAACAAGTGATGCACAATGCAATTGCTCACCACCCGCCAACCGATGCCCAGCCCATGCCAAGCAGCAATCACTCTCCCCCCGACTGAGCGACCGACCGACCCCCCCGAGCATGACGTCCTATGGTCTGGGATAGCCCTTTTGTCAGTTTGGGTCAGCTCTCCTGGCTGTGCTCCCTCCCAGCTTGTTCTACACCTGGCTGAGCAGGAGAAGCTCAAAAAGTCCTTGAGTAGTCTGAGCACTACTTGGCAACAACTGAAAACATCAGTGTGTTATTAACATTCTTCTAGTACTAAATCCAAAACACAGCACTATGCTAGCTACTGTGAAGAAAATTAACTCTGTCCCAGCCAAAACCAGGACATTGAAGTGTTCAGGTCCTTTAGAAAAGCTTCCCTGAACAGCCTGAGTGATGAGGAAAGGTGGCAGTTTAATAAACCTGGAGACTTGTATCCTGAAATCATCTACAAACTAAGCACAACAGGCAAAATTAGCCATACCTTTCTTCAGTTTTATCAGCTCAGGAATAGGTTCGTGCAGTAGCGTGTGTAGGTCCCATGGGTAGAGACCACTGGTTTTAGGCAACGACACTACACTGGCCTGCAGCAGGACAGTACCTACAGAAGTCTCAAGCTGATTATCTGTGGAGCCACCCTGAACATTTTTGGGTTGTTTTTTGCAGGGCTTTGCAGCTGTGTTGTGTTTGTGCGACACCGCATGTCCTCATCACACTGCTTCAACACTGGTCAGGCAATTCTCACTGCAAAGCCAGAAAACGTCTTAATTAACAATGCCTCCATCCGTTTTTCTTGCCTATAATTATGTCATTAATGAAAACAAGCCTTCCAGTGCCTTGACACCGCTTTGCATCACTCAGTCAGAAGGGCCAACCGTGCAAACAAAGTACACTTAACTAGCTGGCCTTTTTCTAAAATAGATAAAACAGCCTTTGCCAGACACAGCGGTCCTGGAGCAATCTTTCTAGCTATGCTACTGCCTTCCCCCTGCTGAAAACAAGCACTGAGCAGGTAGAGGGGACGACCCAGCCTTTTCTCCTATCTTGGTCTCTCCGTGTTGAAGTTCACACAGGGCAGAGTTTTTTCTCAATTTACAGTGAAAAAATGAAGTGCTAAGGGCTGGGGTCACGTCCACCTAGGAGAGGAGAGAAGAGAGGAGAGGAGAGGAGAGGAGTGGAGAGGAGAGGAGAGGAGAGGAGAGGTCTCTGAAAAGCATCTATCAGTGTAATATCTCACATGAACAATTACATCGGGGTTTAGTCTGGAAAACAGATCCCTCACACTTCAGGATCTCACCCAGAGCAAAATCCAAAGCTTGATTTCTGGTATCTGAATATCAAACTGCATTTTTCTAGAAATTCAACAGTAGTTACATATCGGGATTTTGGACTCAGTTCAGTTACCAGCTTTTATGATGGTACTTACCCTAAAGCAAGTGATAATGATTTTATGTAAATTACCCTCCTGCCAGCTGGTAAACAATACAATGCTAAAGCACGCGATACCATGCTTTTGCTGATCCTGACTGATCCCTGTTTGAGGCACTATTAACATAGACAACATTTTGTTTTCCCATAGGAGCTGCTTGGAGGACAATTAGTTAAATCCACTGCTCTAATCATGTGGATTTGTTTTGGAGCAAGGCAGTCTCAAAATACAAAATGCCTATTTCAGTTTGAACAAGCAGAAAAATTAAGCAAAATTAAAATCTGTCTGGAATCAAGGAAAAATACCAGCAAACTAAATACTACAAGAGCAATAATATTATTAACTCTCACGTGAAGCTTGAAGTCAGTGTAATATTTTATTGTTATTTATAAGAAAATAAAATAATAATACTTTCTGCTCATGGAGAGGTCCTGACACACTTACATAGCAAAGGGCATCCTTTTTAACAACTTTTGTGTCTGTTTTATTTTCTGTGCTGGGGAATGTCAAGATTGTGTAAGGCTCTGCAAAACTGGGGCTGAAGGTTTTATGGAGCCGAAGGAGAGGCTCCCAGCATAGCACACAGAGGCACAGGCTAGGACTGGCCCAGCAGTGGCTGATCTTAGTGCTACGAGGCTGACCCCCTGCCGGGCTGGGACCCTCAGCACCTTCAGCAGTTTCCTGACTCGCTCCAGCCACGGCACCATTTTGCCCTTCACAAGTACTCCTCACAGAGACTGTTACCCTGAGCTAGAAGAATAATAAACCGGTCCATGTAATTATACTCCAGGATGGCTTCATTTGGCCTGATTAATTACATGGGCATAGTATCTAATCCCCAAATTTAGAATGGTGGCTATGTTCTAATTATATCCTCTGATAGCTTAATTGTCTCGTTATAGCCCAACCAAAAATAGTGCATACACATTTCTGTGCTACCCTCATGCCAAAGGGGAAATCTGGCACCTAACACTGGATCCATAGGCAATACTAATTTCTTCAACCTTAAGGCTCCTGGGCCATGCTAGAGAATCCATTCCCCCAAGCAAGATGCTACTCAGGCAATGCCAGGGCAGGTATGTCCAATCCTAGTGCTGGGAAGACGTCTGGACATCCATGAATGGTGGGTGCATTGGATGTTGCTATTTCCCTTCTGGAGATGGTGAAACAATGTGGTCAGTCTAAGTGTGTCCAAAACCACAGAAAGAATCAGTGTTGGGATTAGAAGTGAAAACTTTCTGGTGTCTGGTTATTATCTTTACCTCCTAAATGAGAAAACTGAGGCAGAGCTGAGGTGAAGGCACCTGTAGCCATATTTTCCAACTTATTTTCTGCCCTACTCTTCATTAAAGTTATTCAACACGGGTTTCATTCCTACATAAATGTGCTTCTCCAAGCATACCGTGTAACAGAATATTATATGCAGGGATAGACTCAGTTACAACCATATAAAGGCCCCCAATATACCTCTAGATAAAGATCTTCTATAGCTGTTATGTAACCCCATAGGGACATAACCACAGCTGTATGGCGGGGTTGCATAGGTTGAATGCTAGGGTGGAAGAACCATGCCCAGAGGGGTTCAACTGCTGTCAAGGTGGTGAGTAGTCAAAGCCATGCTGAATGGCTCCGGTGGGACATCAGACCTGAAAACAAAGCTAGGGCGTTTGCAAACAGCAAACACCATTTATTGAGATTACATTTTAGCTGTACAGCCATTATAATAACACAGTCCAGCAAGAAAGAAGTCTATTCAACCAGGCACATCTTTAAACTGCAGGATCATCAGGTCTGGGCTGCGCTGAGCTGCTCTGCTGAAAAAGCTGTGCCACCGTGGGCTGTGCTTGGTGTGCTGCTTGCCCTTCCAGTGTCAGAGTGGTGTTCACCTACCAGTTCCTCTTGGGACCTGGGTGAAATATTCTCCTAGATAGCTTTGAAAAGTTGTGTGCTAACTACTGTATAGAACTAAAAATATGCCTCGGTGCTTCTGAAGATGAACAAGATTTACACTGTGACAGTGGGGAGGTTTTGGGGGACTCTGATTGTCTTAACACGGCCATGGTTTGTTTGGTGTTTTGAGCTTTGGTAAATTTTCTTTGCAGCGTATTCAGTAGCAGTGCAGCCCTGATCCACGGTGTATCCATCATGCTAAGCATTTTCTAGAAGTCAGGTATGAAATCTGGTTGGAGACCTGACCCTGAGATCTACTGAGGACCAAGTTACATTTAGTTGAGAATGCATTTATTTGAGTCCTTTATTATCATAGTAATACTGCTTTGGGGAAAGGATATGTGGAGAAGCAAAAGAAAGAATAGAAAGTCTGTCCAGTGTATTTATTTCCCTTATAATATCATGTACTGCTCCACTTGCTGTCATTTACTTAAATATATAATCACCATATTGTGTTTAGTGGCTAATTGTTTTATTTTGGTTCCTTTCTGTCTCATTAGGCCAATTTACTGTTCCCAGCCTTTTTGTAATAAAAAAAAAGAATTACAATAATAACATCAAAACAACCCCCAGTGCTGCCTGTCAGATTCTTTCCACAGTAAAGCTGCTGCATCTGCATTTCATTTTACGTCTCATATTTATTTCCTGCTGCATTGTGCTTGGGGTTGATGTCTGTATTCTGCTCTGATGCAAATGACGATGTGTGATTTAAAAAGAGCAAAATTAGGAAACAAAAAACCAAAACAAAACAGATGGCTGAAGACAAGAAAGAGTGTTTGGATAAAAATGTTTTGGAGTAACAGTTCTGGGTTTCCCAGAATCTTCAAAAATATTTTGGATCCTAAGATCTTAGATTGCACCCACATCACAACCCAGTGCAGGTAGTAGAAAGTTTGGATTGTGCTTTAGGCAGCTAAAATCTCACGAATCTACGAAATCTTGCTGTATTTCCTTAGCACTGAGCTCAAAACCAATGCTGAGCTTTCAAAACACAGGAATCTGATACAAGATCTTGATATGATTTCAAGCCTTAGCCTGTTCCCACACCAGATTGCTGTAACCTTTGCTTATGTAATGAACAAAAATGTATTTTAAAATAGCTTGGACTTTTTTTTCTTGTAAAATTTTGCTGATACTTAACTTTAAACACAGATATAAATACAGACATGGGTATAGGAAGTATCTTCATTTAAAGTATTTCTTTTCAAAATATATAATAAAAATATAGTTTTAATACTTTATTCATCCCAATGACATTACATCAGTTTTGCAAAACATCAGCTCCTTTTCCTTTCACATTAATAAGAAAATTCTTACAAATGCTTCCAGGCATTAAATGTTTTCTTGAAACACAGGTTCACTTGTGCCCAGTTGCAGATGCAGGCTGAAATTCTCGCTCCCCTAAATCAATAGGAGTCCTCCACTGACCTCCAGAGAGTCAGCCTTTTAGGTACAACCAACCAACACCTTCTGAGCTAGAAATTACAAGCTGCGAGGATAAAGAACAATCCATGAATGAAAGAATTCCTACATGGGACTGCAAAGTGAGGGTCAAATCCTCAGCTGGTACATCGTGACCCATTTCTTCCTCTCCTGTAGATTTCCTTCCTAAGGCTGATATTATACCATTACATTCAGCACCCCATCCCCAAGCCCAGTGAACCATGATTCAAAGTATCAAAGTGTTCGAATTACAGCATCCTACTATTTTTTCCCCATTTTTCAGACTCAAGATTTTACACACGACATCAGCTGACATAGGAAACATTGTCTTATTTGGGCAACCTCGTTCTCCTAGCCTGCCAACTGCTTTGAGCTAAACAATCAATGCTGTCCTTCTCAACTTTTTCCTTTCCAATTAATTAATTTAAATTGACCATTAAGTCAGCAGAGTTTTTGATTGATATTTTCATTAACAACCCTCTCATGCAGACCTGTCCAACACCTAAGAAATGTATGATAATGTCCAATCTGCATGAAGGGGCCTGAACATCTCCCTTCACCTCTCAGTGCCAGTGAGTTATTACTCGAATTGTGCTTGCTGTTTCATTGAGTGTAATTTGAATACAGATTAGCTGCCCCAGTGTTCCAGAGCTTTGGCATTATCATTACTGGGGACAGTAATTTGACTGATGAACACACGGGTTATCACAAGGTCATCACCTTCACAGTATTGGAATGGTCCATCGTCCCAATTTTGGAGGGAAGGAGGCTAAACCTTTCAATAGCAAAATTAAGTCCTGTAAATTAACTTGTCCGATAACTTATTGAATAAATCCTTTACTAATTAAAGAACCGATAGGCCCCTTTGTTCTCAGATCTTCTAAGGCTTTATTAAAATCAATGAAGTAATATCAATTTAACAGTATTTTTTTTTGTAACAAGAATTAAGATCCTTCATCCAATTAGACACAAATGTTCAGTAAACGTAAAATGATTTGAAATGTTAAATAGCAAAAGGAAACATACTAGGTTTATCCTGTGAAAGTAATTATCTGTCAGCCACACCTTCTCAAAAGACATGTTCTTTCTTCATTAGCACTCGGAAAGTGAGAAGGTAACTGAAAATTTTCTTCAAACTTACAAAAAACCCACGTTTTATTTGACAGCGTCACACTCAGACATGGTTACGCTTACCCTGCTCTGGCATTTAATCCAGTATAAAAGAGCATTGAAAAATGCAAGCAAAAAGAAAATGTATAATCTGAGCTAAAACGATGAGCTGATGTACAAGCAACAGTTTTACAAACATCAGTGGGACAAGCAGGTTGACTTGCTGAGCTTTCTCCTAAGAAACCTGCAGCTGAAGTAGCTCTTTGATCACAAATGAAACAAGTGCAGTGGCCTCAAGCCAATTTCAGCTGATCTTCATCCAAACCCTCTGTAGGTACACATGGTATTATCTGTTGGTCAAGGCATTAAGTGTGCAATAAATTATAGTTTAGGGGAAAAGGTATAGCTACATGAAGAAGACATCGTAATGTCCAATTACATCAAGTCTGGCTCCAGATGAAGGCATCATTTTTATTTTTCTCAGCCTAATAAATCTCATGAAAATTGCTTTTAAAGGGTGTGGTTGTATTTAAAGTTTTTGGACAAATATGGGGAAAAAGTTTTATAAATTGCTAATAAAAACCAGAAAATGTCTGTTTCATTATTTTTTTTGAGAACTGTGTTCTTTTAAAGCTAAAGTGAAACACTATGAAGTTAAATTTTTGTGCATGCTAATAAAAATTTAAAAGAAATGCTGAATATATGTCATACTCATACACTAAACAGTTCATTCAGAGATCTGTGAAAGCACAAATGTTTTAATGTATTCCTTTACAATGATGAAAATGGGAATATTCTTTTGACGGAAGTGATACCCAGACATGACAATATTTTAGTGAGATCAAGACAATGAAGATGAAAATGAAAATGTGCAAAAGTAAAACACACTGGTTCTGCCTACTAAAGCACACACATGGAAAATTAATTTCCTGTGTGACCATTAGTATGGTAACAACATATAGAGTGAAAAATAAATCAACATTTTAAAATTCCTTTTGCATCTATAGTGTGAAATGTCATTAGTACCATAATTATAGAGTTTATTGAATGATAGAGAATGAGCAATTGTTAGCAAAAGGGAAGCAGAATTTAGATAAAATTGAGCGGGATCACCTAAATACACAGCTTTCAAAATTCATACTGTATAATTACACAGAATCACAGAATGGCAGGGGTTGGAAGGGACCTCCGGAGATCACCCAGTCCAACCCCCCTGCTAAAGCAGGGTCACCTAGAGCAGGTTGCACAGGACATCATCCAGGCAGGTTTTGAATATCTCCAGCGAAGGAGACTCCACAACCCCCCTGGGCAGCCTGTTCCAGTGCTCTGTCACCCTCAAAGTAACGAAGTTCTTCCACATATTCAACTGAAACCTCTTCTGCTTCAGTTTGTACCCATTGCCCCTTGTCCCGTAATTGGGCACCGCTGAGAAGAGTCTGGCTCCATCCTCATGACATCCACCCTTAAGATAGTTGTATGTGTTGATGAGATCCCCTCTCAGTCTTCTCCAGGCTAAACAAGCCCAGCTCTCTCAGCCTTTCCTCATAGGGGAGATGCTCCAGTCCCCTCATCATCCTTGTTGCTCTCCTCTGGACTCTCTCTAGGAGTTCCTCATCATTCTTGAACCGGGGAGCCCAGAGCTGGACACAGTACTCCAGGTGGGGTCCCAGTCCCTCTCAGCAGAGCTGCTTTCCAGCAGTTCAGCCTCCAGCCTGTACTGGTGCATGGGGTTCAACCTCCCCAGGTGCAGCACTCAATAATTGCCCTTTTTGAACTTCATCAGGTTCCTCTCTGCCCATCTGTGGGGCTTTCCCCCACTTACTGCTGTAGGGTCCTGTATTCAGATCTTAGAGATTTGCT
>NW_009258820.1:173085-203085 GCF_000687185.1 Egretta garzetta
CCTGTCCCCCAGGACCTTTCATAGATGATGGAGTGTGGCTCGGCAATGATGTCTGCCAGCTCACTCAGCACTCGCGGATGCATGCCATCGGGACCTATGGATTTGTGGGTGTCCAGCTTACCTAAAAGATCCTTAACTTGATCCGCCTCAACTGAGGGAAGGTCATCCTTTCTCCAGGCTTGCTCACTTACCTCCAAGGACTGGGAAGCCTGAGGGCCAGCCTTGGCAGTGAAGATTGAAGGAAAAAAGGCATTCAGTAACTCCACCTTCTCTGTATCTTCCGTCACGAGGGCACCCACTTCATTCAGCAGCGGTCCCACATTTCCCCTAGTCTTCTGTTCGCCGTTGATGTACTAATTAATGACATATACATATTTTTGAAAGTGTACTAGTGGTATTTAACATTTTCAGAAAATGATCAAATTCCACCAAAACATTTTGATGCTTGCAAGTTTTCAAAGAGCTCCCTGTCCAAAAAATTCAAATACTTGTTAGTGTTTTCTCTCAGAGTTTCAAAATGTAAGGTATTTAGAACAACATTCTCAACAGTTTTTAGGATAAAGCTCAAATCTGCTTTTACTGAAAGCTTAATACATATAAATATATTCTGAACCTTATTTATTTTCACCTAGGCAGGACTACCAGTTGTACTATGTGCCTGCACATTGACATAAGGAAGGCCATTATCCAAGTGGGTCCTTTCCTGGCCCTTGCAAACTTGCATTGCTTCACCACTCAGACCATAGAGTGGAAACAGCATTGAAGATCTTGGGTACAGGATGGAAACAGGGCTATGGTCTCATCTGCATCTTTCAGAGCAGCAAAGCAAGAGTGGTGCTACCAACATGCACAAAGGAGGTTTTGCCCATGACGGTAACTGGTGAGCCATCTATCCCTGTCCTCACCTCGACCCATGAGCCTTTCAATGTATTTTTCTTTCCCCTGTCCTGTTGAAGAGGGGAGTGATACAGTGGCTTTGGTGGGCACCTGGCATCCAGGCAAGACTAACTCATCACATTCTGACCAAGCCCTTGAAAAGTGGTCTGGTGTTACCAGTAGAGGGATTTGAAAATGAATTCCTGTTAAAAAGACTTTGCTGAAACTGCTTTGAAAATGCTGTCTCTAAAACCAGAACAACTTGTTGAAGTGGGTGCAAAAAAGCTTCACTACAGCAGGATACACTGATGTATTTGTCACATCTCACTTTTAAAGCTAGTCTAAATGTATCCCAGTTAATCTCCACACCTCTTCATCCTGCATTCTCACTACATATTATTTTTGACCTTCACAGCTTTTGCCAACATTAACTAATTAATTCTCACAATATCCCTCTGAGGGAAGCAGGTAAACACCATTATCCCTCTTTTAAACTGAGCCAAAGAGGTCTTGTGCAACAACTTTGCCTGAGGCCATCATGTTTTCTTCCTTTTCTTGGTCTCTCAGCACCAAAGCAGAGCAATTAGATCCTGACCTTTTCTGGCTCCTAGTCTTGTGTTCGGATCCCTAAATCACACCTTTACTGACATTAGCAACCTGCTATGGTCTATGTCTAGAAGATAAAGAGCTAAAACTCAGTTACATCTTCCATGCCAATCCTAGTCTATCAATCTTTTTTTTTTTTTCAGGATAATGAACAGCAGTTCCTATTTGCTGCCACAGAAGAAGACAGGGAGAAAGGTCTAAAAAATATTTGCTTTGTGAATGAATTCAGTCTATGTAAATCAATTAGTCATCAAAACAATTTGACACTTGGAAAATTGAATCTTCAATTTGATGTTATCTTCCCAATATCCTTTATATCCTCCCTGGATAGAGATAACACCTTTGTTATCTTGCTGAGAATCCACCTCCCCTACTTTAGCAGAAATGATCAACTGATAGTTATAAAACCCTTGATGTTTGTCCTTGGACAAGAGAGTCCCACAGAGACATGAAAACATTAGAAACCATGGGATGAAACATTAGTTACTACAGCCTCAATAGTGAGATTTTACAACCTGGTTAAAGCGAGGGATTCCAGCCCTTCTGCAACATCTGTGATTTAAAGGTATCTTTACTTTGGAAGCTGCTTCTGAACCCTGTTACTGGCAAGAATGGGACAAAAATAAGGAAGGTTTTCTTTTTCAAAAAATATTCGTAGCACCTTGTACCCACCCCTTCTCCACACTTGGCTGAGGAAAGTGCCATGCTTGTAGCAAAAGAGTCAAATCCAAACTGAGGAGAAGTGGCTGCAGCATAACTTGAAGTTTGACTTTGGCTTCTTATCAGGGACATGGTGTCTGGGTAAGCCCACAGAGCAAATCCAGTGTGTGCTCAGCTGTGGGCCAAGGAAGGCGATGACAAGCATTGGATGAGTGTTAGACTGGAGGCCCCATCTCTGTCTGTGCAGCAGAGCCAAGAACTGCCTTGTAGGGTGTGTTTGGCAAATCCAGTGTGTGCTCAGCTGTGGGACAAGGAAGGCGATGGCAAGCATTGGAGGAGTGTTAAACTGGAGGCCCCACCTCTGTCTGTGAGCAGAGCCAAGAACTGCCTTGTAGGGTGTGTTTGAGGCAATACCAATGAAGAAATATGCTGGTTTGAAGTGATGGATGGTGAAAACACGCATTTCTCATTTGGCTTCCAGATTTTATTGAATTTTCTATATGCATTATGGTCACTCCTCTGGGGCTGACATTTTTTGTGTGTGTTTTATACTGTGAACACTTCTAAATGCCACATTATCTGGGATAGGAAAAGAGCAATGTCAAATTAACTTCCAGACCTGCCTATCTGTTAATCCACATGCAGCTGCTGCTCCTCACTTGTAGTCATTGAAGCTCCTGATGTTATTTCTTGGCAATTTTTTTCCATTCAAAAATTGCTGAGTAGAATCATAGAATCATTTAGGTTGGAAAAGACCTTTAAGATCATTGAGTACATAAAGCCCACATTGGCACCATTCCTAGATATCAAATAAAATGCATTGATTTACTCCAGCTGCTGATTTGACCCTCATAGTCTCAGTCTATATCCCCTTCAATCTGTTCCCTGCAGAAGAAGACAGTGATTTGGAGCTTACTGTTCCTTTGAGTTCCACCTGGTCCAAACTCTGAAACACAAGGAACATTCCATGACATCAGGAGATCATGTCTGACTCCAGCAATGACCTCCACATGGACCCTGAGTAGGAAACAACCATTTCTCATGCTGAACATGATCTATGGAAAAAGTTGTTATTTGTGGGAAGAGCCACTTCCCTGACACCAGTTACTCCAGCCAGCTGTGAGTGGAAGTCCTGTATGTGGGATGACTTCAAAACTGGACCAGTGCGTGGACTAATTTTGATATCAGCTTGAACCATTTACTTGAGCCGGTAAATACAGAGGTCACCTAAGGTGCAGAGAGTCCTACTGGAAAAGAAAGAAATTAAACTAGTCACTGCAATATTAAAAACTAGATAGCAGAAAAAATGTTCCTCTATGTCACACTAAAAGTCAAATTTACCCTAATCATAGTCTTACTCAAGATGGCTTGCTTTTTTATAGTGCGAGACAATTATTTATTTTAGATTAAATTTAGATCTCAGCTGTGAACAGTGGTGCAGAGTATAATCCCTGAAAAATCTGTTGCATTTAAAAACAAAGATTATGGCTTCTTTAACCTTCAGAAACTATACTCTATTATAAACCCATGTTAGTTACCTGGTGTAAATATACTAAAATCAACATCAGATAAATACAAGATGCATCAAAAGATTTAAGGCACCTGTTGTGTATTTAAAAGAATTATATCTTGTTTATGGTACAGTATAAAATGCACAACTGATTTATATAACAGCTAGTCTATTGCAGGGGAAATCTCATTTCAATCATAAATGGCAGAAGTTGATTTAAGAATTCATTCTTTAATGGGTCTGCAATGTTCAAATTTAAACTCATTCAATTCATCAGCAAAATATTCAATATGGGGCACAGGGAACTCATTTAGGCAAACAGCGACTTTTAATATAAATTTTCCAGGAGATTTCTTCATCGATTCAGCAGTTTAGTGCAAAATGATTTGTGCGATACATTCTCAAGGATCAATGCAGGCCAAGTCAATGGCTAATATAAAACAATCATCCCACCGACTACAGAGAACGTGTCAATGAACTTTGACTTCACATTGAACTGCTCTGTGGAAAGGAGAAGGAAGTCTGAATAAAAATTAATCATAACTTCCCCCTCCTCCCCTTACCCTTACCCATTCTCTATTATTATTGTTTGTTTGTATTACAACATAACTTGGAAATCTCATTCAGGACTAGAGCCCTGTAGCGCTAGATTCTGCATAAACACATGCGAAGATACCACCTTTGCCCTTAAAAATTAATATCGTCAATCCCCTCGCTTCTTTTTGTGTGAGCCATCACCTCACTTAAAGTGGGGGTTACAACAGGGAGCTGTCTGAGCTGCTACAGCTTGAACCAGACAACTTCTAAGAGGCTTGTGAGCCTCAAATCTCCTCTGGACAAGGCAGAAAATAAAGGACCTTACCATCGCAGTGACCTTAGCAAGGTTGACCTTTGAGCTTTGTGCAGTTAGAGTTATTCTCTTGGAGGGTCTCAGAGGACATTTTGCAGGATCAGAGCCTAAGAAAAAGAAGGGGGATGCATATACTTTCATTTCTTATTCTCCCTAAATTTTAAGGCCATACCTAGAACTCTTTGGGCTTCCAGTGAAGTCCACTTGTGGTTGGTAGCAACAAAGTTCATTTACCCATCAATCCACTCTTGACTGAGTGATTTCATATGTGACCAGAAACTTGAAGAGTGCATCAGGTTCCTGGAAAGGTGAATAAAGGGTGGTGTGGAGATTACCCTGCAGTTTTTGATGTAGGTAGTGTTAGATGGGTGAGACTGGTCTCACCAGTAAAGCAAAAGGGGCAATGGGATCAAAGAAAACAGCAGCTGACAATGGACGGGCAATCTGGCTAAGAGGGAGATATCTGAACATGGGCAAATATTTCCGACTAATTTTAGGGACCCAGTGGAATGTTCTGGAACAAACTTGTTAAACAAGACCTTGCCTAAGTGACATCTCAACATGTTACGATCGAGCAACATCTGAAGTGCTGCTCATTCTGTATGGTCATTCAGTGGCTCTGGCCACTGATGTGCCTGGAAATAGGCTAGCCTCCATTTAAGCAGGTTGTGATTTCACAAAAGCAAGTACAATTGCACATCTTACGCTGTTGAGTTGCCTCAGCCCAAGCCTGATAAACTTAGTTTAAATTCTGTCTCATAAAGGGCTTTGTTGGTTGGCTGCGGAATTTGAGTGAGACATACTAATCCGCATGATGATGATGATGTTCATGGCTGGTTCAGAGGCACTCTGGAGATGGGTTTTCTTGATCGTTTTGGACTCCCTCCCTTCTTTTAAAGCATCATCTGAACTACAGGGGTACTTCACATACTTTTACATAAAATGATATTATGTAAACAGCAGGTACAGAAGCCTGGTATTCCAAATCAATGACTTCTGGAGTGACTATAGTGTGGCCTCATTTCATCCCCTAGATTTTGTTCCAACATGTACCTGGCGTATAGATGGGACATGTTCTTGGGCCAAAAGGTAGGAAAACTGCCGGACTCCAGTGTTTAAAGGTAGTTTTGCAGGAGTGGGTGGGAAGTGGAAGGTCTTACACCTCATCATGGTGTAAGAGGCAGCTCTATTTTTTTCTCTCCAAATAGACCTCCATTTGCTGAACCACAAGTTTCATTTCTGAACTTCATGACCTGCTGCAGAAAACCGATGGGAGAGAAAGTGGGACATTCATTTGGGTTCAGATTGAAAGATGAAGAGATTGGCTACTGTCTTTAATAGATTTCTAGTAACCTGATACATTTAAAGCCTGAATATAACCTTAAATTACACTGACTGCCATATAAACAGAAGTCATATGAGATCAGAGTTGGATGTGAGCATCGTCAATCCTGTCAGAGAGTGGCTGTGCATCTTGCATCCTAATCCTGCCTCCTTCAGGGACTGTGAGATTCAATGGCTGCAGGAAACTCTGATTGTCAGCTAGGTAAGGTACATAGCAACGCTTCTCTAATGTTTTTGCTGTGTTCCCAGATACCACAGATTTCTGAAAATACAAAATGTCAACAGGAAAAAAATCCAACACTTGCAGCAACAGAAATTTTCAATGTTGACTGTCCTACTTTTGGTTGGTGTTGGGGAACTATAGTCAGATTCAAAGTCTGAAGGATCCTTCTAAGAGCACGCAATATGTTTATAAGGTTATAAAGGCTTTCCCATTGCAGAAAGTTTACCGTGTAAATTACACCAGCAAGAATTTCAAGATGAAGCTTTCAATCATATTTAACTAGAATTAAGTAATAGGACTTCACATGGGTAAGAAAATGTCTTAAGAAGTCAGAACCAAGCTTCGTTGAAATCAGTGGGAAGACTGAAAATTTCAAGAGACTTGTAGTAAAGTAACCTGGTTTTTTTTTGCTGTATTGCTGAACAGTTAGAGCACTTGTTGATTCTGAAAATGACCTTTATTATCCATCAAATTACATTAAATTTTGGAGCTTTATTTTTCATATGACTGTCTAAAGGATCCAGACTGATAAAAAGGCACTCCAAAATTTTGGAATATATAAGTTACTTCATGTTTGACACCTCAAACTGGAAGCATTCAAAACCTTTTCTGCTTTGACAGTCAAGGATAATCAAGGAAGTTAAACAGCAAAAATTGTCATCAAGTTGCTAATACTTAAAGTTTCATTTCATTTTTGCAATCATAGAACCATAGAATCATTTAGGTTAGAAAAGACCTTTAAGATCATCAAGTCCAACAGTTAATCTAACCCTGCCATCCCACCACTAAGCCATGTCTCTAAGCACCTCGTCTGCCTGTCTTTTAAATACCTCCAGGGATGGGGACTTGACCCCTTCCCTGGGCAGCCCGTTCCAATGCTTGACAACCCTTTTGGGGAAGACATTTTTCCTAACATCCAATCTAAACCTGCCCTGGCGCAACTTGAGGCCATTTCCCCTCATCCTATCACTTCTTACTTGGGAGAAGAGACCGACCCCGACCTCACTCCCCCCTCCTGTCAGGCAGTTGTAGAGGGCGATAAGGTCTCCCCTCAGACTCCTTTTCTCCAGTCCGAACAACCCCAGTTCCCTCAGCTGCTCCCCATCAACCTTGTGCTCCAGACCCTTCACCAGCTTTGTTGCCCTTCTCTGGACACGCTCCAGCAACTCAATGTCCTTTCTGTAATGAGGGGCCCAACACTGAACCCAGCTTTCGAGGGGCGGCCTCACCAGTGCCCAGTACAGGGGCACAATCACTGCCCTGGTCCTGCTGGCCACACTATTCCTGAGACAAGCCAGGATGCTATTGCCCTTCTTGCCCACCTGGGCACACTGCTGGCTCATATTCATGGGAAAGATGACACCAAACCCATTAGCTTTGTTTTATCATGTCTCCCTATTTAGGCTGGGAATACCAGTACAAAAGGTTTACATGCAAACCCCACTGTAATGAAAATCAAAGAATATATTGATTTAATTTCCAAATTATTAATCAACTTCACAGCTGAACAAAAATATTGTATTGCTCAGCTCAAGCAAATCCTAACATCTTTGCCTCCGGTTATGAGTCCAAGAACTGATGAAGGACAAAATGGTAATGTATGTACTGTACATGTCTGGGGAAGCTCAGCATTCTTAAAGAATAAATATACTATCTACACAGCAAAAAAAGTTTTGTAATATTGAAGCGAATGAAAAATCGCAGAGGAATAACGTATGTAAAGGATCATCTGGCTTCAAGACAATAATTTCCCATGCAAACTCACTCTTCCAAGAGCGTGAAACAAAAAGAGCGAAGGATATAGCAATACAACAAATAATGGCCCCATTAGAGATAGTGCCTCAGGAAATTTGACTTTTTAAAGTATTTTTCCAGTGTATCAGCCTTCTCACAGAAGCAGACTTTGATAACCAAGAGGAATGGATGGCCAGAGTCCAGAGGAGGATATTAGTTAGGGGATTGCGCAAATGATACAGAGGGCTGGGTCATATAGCAGAACTAGGAATGCGAGAGCGCAAGCAGGCTGCCAGATCAGCTCACTCGTTTTTGCACCACTCAGAAATGTTGTGATGATACAAACTGCAGTGTGCACAACGCAAGGGAGAATATATCAGCTGCAACTGCCCAGATCCTACAGCACTGCTAAGAGTTACCTGGTACTCAGGAAACCAGAAAATCGGGATAAAGTGAAAAATAAATGACATGAAAGAAAAATACACACATGAATGACACAAACTCTGTCTAAAGCACGTCTCATCCCTCTTAGATTATTTTTTTTATTCTAAGGTCAATTAAAAAAGCCCCAGGAACTTATTCAACAGTTACAAAGTTTGGCTTCTACCAACAGAATTCTTCTGAAATTTTTTTTTCAGCCTGGCACTCAGATCTGAATTTTGGTGCTAGGTCTTGATAGGAGATAGGAGAACAATACCAAGCAGAATTTGGGTATCATGGTAATTATTATTCAGAATAACAAAGACATTGAACTCTTAAAATGGAGTAAATATCAACGGGTTTCAATAAGGTACAAACAGCCATTTAAGAGTATTTGCTGCAAGCTATAGCTTGTGAGATGCTGTATACCCCCTCAACTCACCCCCCCACACACTCCCCACACCCCCCACACCCCCACCCACCGGTGAGGTAGGTAAGATATAGCACTGGCCTTGAGTGTTTTGCAGTGTCACATCCCTAGTTTGTGTGTATTTACCCATATTTTCTGCCTATCAAAGACCAGTTGTGTAATCTTAGCTCCTGCTTTCTTAATAAATTCACAGTTGTACAAAGCCAGGGGTAAGACAACTGGTGGGACAGAGTAACAGACTGATGGACGTATGTACACACTGATCAACCCTCCTCGTGGTGAAGGGACAACCGTGCATGTCTGCACTCTTGGGCAGCTCTGTGGGTCCATCAGGACTTGTCACTCTGCCCTGCGTGGGGAAGTTCGGGCTTTTTATTTCCCCAGGACAGCAGATGAGCATTTCTGTGCTTCCCTTGGGTCTCCACCACCACTCTAAAATATTGATGTAAATCCTACCTGAAAGGACTATGATTTTATTGTCTAAGCTCTTAAAAGTTAACCAGAGCAATAGCTTTTGAAATCCACAGGATAGCCAAGAATCTTCTGGTAAGTGCTTTGGTTTGTGTCCATGTGGTTCAACAGAGAGAAATGAAAAATGTGACTAAAGAAGTCAGTGAAGTATGCAGACTCTGAAAGTGCATCTCAGTTCTATTTTAATTCCTGTCACGTGAAAACTTATCCCCAAACTGTGCCTCACCCATCTTCTACATTGTGCCCATCGAGAAAAATAAACAGTGCAGCAATTTGCAGCATGACTCTAGTTTTACATTATTTGCAGTGAGTGTATGATGCCAGAGCCAAGATCTGGCTTGGTGCTAAAGACTGTGGAGATGCAGAGTAAGGAACAGCCTGGCTACAAAGCATTTACAGCCTTAACAGAGGGAATAGGGAGCTGTACCTCCAAGGATGAAGGGGTGAAAATGAGTATATTTCCCCTGAATTTCTAATGAAAACAAATACCTAAGTTTCTTCCACAAGTTTTATTTCTATTTTTGTCTCATTCCAGCATTTTGTTTGTATGATCCTTGGGGAAAAGGGTGTCAACAGCCTTTTTTTCAGGTCCATTAACAATTGAGTATTTTAGTAAACTGTTTTTTTTTTTTTTCCAGAAAATACCAGTTCATTAAAAGTTTTCATAGGAAAGATTCAGCTTCAGCTCAGTCCATTTCTGGTCTGAAGAAAAAAGCTGTGGCAACTTCAAGGGCAAGCAGCCACTGGACTGTGCTCTGTACTGAAGCATCCCAACCAGTTTGATGTTATTGCAGACACAAGCAAAGGCCAAAGCCAAATTTTGATGCCAGTTACAGATTTCCAGCCCCACTCATTACCATATTCCTCTCATCTAATTTCAACAGCATGGAAAAAGATCTAAACTTCGCAAACTGTGCTCCTGCTCCTATTGTTAAAAAAAAAAAGAAATCATCTGATTTAAAATGCAGCCACCTCTGGGGAGGAAACCAGCAGTAATTCAACAGCAGAAAAAGCATGCACAGAAATTCAGGACAAAAAATGACTCATCCCAGTCTAAGCAAACTGGCTTGCTCCCACAGTTGTGTGGAAATGAAAAGTAACTGAAACCTTGCTTTCACTAGCACACTGCACTAGTTCTCTTCAACCTACTTTGGCTGAGTTGCCCACTCTGCACTTGCAATCCTTTAATGAAAAAGAGAGGGAATTTGGGGTGAGGGCATAGGAATTGAAAGGTGGAACAATAATTAACTGTGTTCCTACATGACATTTCCATGATTAGCAAAAGGGGAACCATAAAATCAAAGGGGAGATTGAAGAGGATGGAGGCAGGAGAGGGAACAGACCACACTGAATCGTGAATCTTTACTTTTCCTCTTTAAACGAATGAAACCAATAAACTTTAATAGTGCTGGTGAATGTGCCTTATCATTGACTGAAAATCAGATTTGGTATCGATTTGATTTTCAGAATATTACTCAATCAAGCACACTTAACTGCAGAAATTTAGTATTTTTTATATCTTCAAAAAATCAGTGCAAGCAAATCTGCCAAGCCTCCCCTCTGGCTACAAGTCTAACAACTGTTGAAGGACAAAAGATAATATATGTGAATACCATTGCCATGGTTCACTGGGTTAAAACAAACGGCCCCCATTTGACCTTTAAATTGAAGGGTTTCCCTTTATATCACTAGAGGCAAAATGCATGGACAGGAGTACAACAACAACAAAAAAGGGACTTGGGTAGCTGAGCTGTATTTGATTTGTGAGATTTTTATTCATTTTTAAGGGGATATTTTTTCTTTTCCTTTGAAGGGGGGTAAACCCAAAAGTCAAATTGATGAAGAGAAATGGAATCTGAATCTGGCCTGGGTTACGTTCACTGCTGGTTGGTCACCCTGAGGGAAATGATATGTGTGCAGCTGGGATGATGAATTGGGTTTGTTTAAGTCATCATTACATTGTACTTTTTTATGGACCTCAGTATTTATAACACTTAAAGTTGATTGAGTAATGTGGGTTGCCTTGGCGTCCCTCCTGGTCAGCCGGGGTGACGGGCCTTGACAGCAAACATGAAGATATTACTGCTCCAAGACTGGTCCAGGATGTCGGGGTAATCTTAAGCAATCTGCTGCTTGCTCTTGTGTGTAATACACTGTTGAAAACTTTCCCTGTGAGTGCATATGTAGGTATATACGTAGGCTTCTGTGTATTTGGTGAAGAGCTGAAGCAACACAGACCTAAAACAAGAAAACGGCTGCTTTAACTGAATTAATTTTTTATTTTGAAGTAAAAATTTAGCTTAAGAATAGCATCCTTATACATTTGGAACATAGTGACTTTTTAATATACTTAATATATTCATCCTTTGGGGTTAGTCTCCCCTCTCTGTTTCTGCTGAACTCCTTTCAGCTTTGCATAATCATCAGGAGAAAATATATGACTCAGGAGCAAAATGTGTTCACGCACCTTTCCTTGATGGGAATGACAGTGATGACAGACTAATTATCTTTAAACCACCAACCCCAAAATAAAAAACTCTAGGCAAGTGGAGCTGTGCAAACATCCAAAATGTAACGTTAAGATCAGCAGCTCAGCTGAGAGAGGTGGGCATTGCTCCAATACAAATGTACGTTCATTTGTACCATGTTTGAAAGCCCTGAGCTAAATGTGTTACAGCAATGCACATTTCTGCTTGTGATCATTAGCAACGGCAGGATTTTACTGTATGTAGCACAACATCTTGTATATTTAAACCAAGAGGCAAACCTTGAAATTATTTATAGAATTGGCTTTGACTGGGTAGTACTGATAGCATGAACAAATTTTATCTGTATGTCTACAATTAGTATTAACCCTCCAATTTGTGTGCTTCTGCAGCTGGACATATATGAATACTTGCATGTGTCTACACATGTACTCCACAACATGAAACAGTCCGGAAAATTGCACTTGAAGATTGGGAAATGCCAGAGCTAACATGCCCTGGTCACTAGCATATCATGGCAAAGTCTTTAGTAATAGTTTAATTTTTTCCCCAGCAGCCCTGCCTCATTCAGCACAAAGGGAGCAGCTGGTCAATATTGTGTTTTATTGTCATCATTCTGTGGGTGACCCTGTGATTAGTTTACCACACATTATCCTCATCCCATTCTTAGGAAAGCATTATCACCCTGCTTGCTCATATTTAGGGTTATTTGAATATATGAGACCTGTGATTCTTCTGTGTATTGCAGAAGAATTTAAAGGGGAATTTGACCTGGAATATAATGTAAAAAGCGTCTTCCTACCCTGTTTTCCTTGCAATTTCCCATCTCCACTTGCCTAAACCAAGACCCAGTTTGAGGGCTTCTGTTATCTTTCCAAGCCATATGTTCTCCATCTCTCTGCTCCCACCTGGCATCAAAACTTGTTCTCAGCTGCATGAAACAGGTCCTGGCCCTAACAAAGGTCCTCCAGGTGTTGTGAAGCAGACATGGTTGCTGCCATACTTCGTACAGGTATTTTGCTGCCTGGCACTGATGCTACTGAGCGGCTGGCAGTGGTAACTTGTTAATGTAATTGATGAGTCTTACTGCTAACGTAGAAACTCAACAGGAGCTGCTGTCTTGTGCAGGAGCAGCCTGCTGTGGTTGGAAGAGCCGTCCCTGCTGGCTCCATTGAGCAAGCTTTGCAGCCACTGCCTCACTCAGCCTCAAGTTACCACTCTTTCACCGGCATGTCAGGGACATGGTTGGTTGGTGTCATGAACAGCACCATGAAAACATGCAATCCCAAGGCAGAGAGAGAGTCCTCCAGCTTGGCATGCCACTACTTCTCTCTTCTTGCAGTCCTGACCCCACTTAGCATGTTCCTTCAACTTCCATGGGAATAAAACATTGGAATGGCTCCTAGAAATAGCAGCTCATCCTAGGAGATTGCCTCCTAGGGAGGGATTGGATTAATACTGATATTTTCTTCTTTGTTGGTATTTGGCTTTTCAACCTCAATAGCTTTTTAATACACAGCTTAGGCATGAAATGTGATTTCCAATGCTTTTTATTCAAAGCAAGAACTGCATCACAAGGAATCACTGTGTCATACAAATACCATACGTGAGATGAGGATTTCAGGCCTCAAACACAATCTTGGTTGCTTGTAGTAACTATCATAAATGATGGCCACAACAAGTTTTAGCAGTTGAGTGGGCTGGGAGGTGCTTTTTGCCCCATAACTTCATGGATACTTGCTGAAAGCCCAAGTGTTGGCAGACCCAGAAACACAGGCTTCAGTTTCATTTGCGTTTATACAGAGGAAGGTAAAGGCAGCATGCCAAGACATTTCCAGGAGCACATTGCAGCACTGGGAGTTGCAGTGTCTTAGAAGAGGCATCTGTGAGACCTTCGCCAAGCTCAAGCAGGAGCCAGCAGCTTTCCTCTCATAAGAAACTAAAATACCTTCGGTGATACAATGGCAGATCTTCCCTTTTTGAGAAACAGCCTTCTTCCCTGAATCCTGGGCATTTACTGCTGACACACTAACCCTCTAACTTGGGTAAGAAAGATCGTGGCTGCTGCTGTGCACCACTGTCCTCATTCCAGTCTCCTTGCCTGGCTAGTTATCTTTTTCCACCCCTTGTTTCCTTACCCAATCCGTCATCTCCCTTCTTCCTCTATTCCCAGTTTTTGCCCAGCCAAACACACTTTCCTTCAACAGCTTTCAACTTTTCTTACAGGCTCTGCTCTCCACCCCCCTCACTTGAGTCTGTCCCCCATAGCGGAGAGAAAATCCATCAGATCTTGTTCCAGCAGTGCTGGAAGAAATTGCTAGGAAAGTCCTACTCATATCCCACAGTTTCAGAAAAGGCCTTGCCTATTACACAGAAAATCACTGGCTATCCTCATCTAGGAAGTTTCTACGGGCTCACACAAATTCTTATGATGTAGCCATATTTAAGAAGACTTTTCTGGTGAAGACAGAGCAGCCATCTCTTAACCTCCAGTCCTGTGCTTTAAACCCCAATGAAGGTACATCTCCCCACTAAACTACTAAAAAGGAAATTTTTCCTACATGCAACACAGTGTATTTTCCTATAATTTCACACTCAGAAGCACTTCAACTATTTTAGCTGAAACGTTCCCAACATAAGTGGCCAGGAGAAATATCTAGCATGGAAAATTTCAACAAGACCAGTTTATATTCTAAAAAATTATAAGCAATATAAATCAAGTTTTTGTAATAAGAACTTTCAGAGAATCTCAGAGCCACAAAAATTAAATACAGGTGCTATTCAGTGTTTGTGTTGCCTGTAGTTACACACACCATAAATATGTCGGTAGAGGTCCAGAGCTCTAGATTCCACCTGACCTAAAGCAAGAACCCAACAAGGAATTCAAATTTCAGCCTTACTGATCTGTGCTGAGAGGGTATCCATTTGACCCATCATGAGCCAAATTCTGCTCTCATTTACATCAGCATCAATGCTAAGGACCTGTGCTAATTGTAAGAGAGGTTGCTATGTGTGAGTATAATTTGTTTTAGCAACAATCTCAAATTATGTGTGCTGCTACCCAGTGGATGGTTGCAAAAAAAAAAAAAAAATTTAAAATCCTTTATTGGAGGAATAGCACCAGTGAGACAAGGAAACATCTGCTGATACATCTTTTAATTTGGGGCTCTACACTGAAGATAAGAGAGAGCAAAGTTACTGAACTCTTCCATCAGACTGGTGGTTGCAAAGAGCCCCTTCTGTTTTCTCCCACCCTACTTTATGTTGATGGCAAAAGAAGGTACTTAAGATCACTTTTTCCTTTGCATTCGGTTGGATCTGAACAGCAAAAAGAAACCAAGTTGGCAACAAACAACAAATGAAACTATTGGTACGCTCCAAATAGCTCCACCAAAAATCAGGAAGAGCTTGTGAATACATACACATCCATTTGTGTGTTGTTTGTAGGCTTCATTGTCATCTGCTGTGTGAAACACGAATTTAATAGAAATTTCTCACTAATCAAGTGCATTCTTCAAATGATGGTGCATGACAGTCACATGTTCTGTGCAAAGTGCTACTTGGTGCAAAATTCAGGTGAACACTTGAATTATTTTTAAAGCCTATTAAAGCAGATTTTTAAGTAGAGTATGCGTCCTTTTGCACTGTCACTCAATTTGTACACAAACAGAAATACACACACATATTCAGTGTGCAGATGCAAATTAAAAGCTTAACGAACCGGGTCCTGAAAATGATTCTTAACTGACTGGCCAGCACATGGATCAATAATAAGGCCCAGAAAGCCCTTCAATCCTGTATTGTCATTTCAGATCCAGGCTCTAAGTGCTAATCTACAAGGGCTGTAATTTATTGCTATATTAAAATTTTGTGGGAGTGATAAATCCACCTTCTGAACATTGAGGGTCAGATGCTGATGCCCTGTTTGACTTTTCTCTTATGTTCACCATGATATTTTTGCTGGGCTAGGTCATACCCTTGGTTACTTTGATGTTGCTGCTGGAGATGAGCACGTTCCCTACCTCCACATCCTCCATCCCACCAATGGATAGAGAGAAGTGCTTCCAGAGGAGCAGTTTTGATAGATAAAGTACTACAATATCTTTATCCCAAAGCAAGGCAGTTTCAAACAATTTTTCATCCCAGACAAGAGCTGTAGTTGGCAACAAATACTCCCTGGCTTCCCTAATGGTTTTGCCCCAAGGCCCTCTGGATTATAGGAGATATAAAAGAAAAGGAGATGAATATGGAGGGAGCACTATGATAAGGCAGCAAATTTAAGGATCCTGCCTACTGGTTTCTATTTAGCTTGGTTTCTGGAGAGCGTAACAAGGAATTAGTTCTAGCAGGGAATATTTTAACTTCACAGAGGCAGCAGAACAAGAGCAGCATCCCTCTGAGACCACCTGGGAATAGTCACACTTGGGGAAAAACTGAAACAGCTTCAAGATTGTGTTCTGGGTTTTATCACTGACTGTAAATGCTAAAAATAAGGTAAATTTGTGCTCAGAGGCAGCACTTTCAGAGTGGTGCTAAGCCAATGTCATGCTTTTTTTTTCTGCACAGGTAGGAAGGGCTCTGGTGAATCTCCATACTCCACCCCAAGAGCGAATGAAGGCCCTTGGTCCTTGCTAATGTTTGTCAGAATGATTATCTGGTGGCATCCCTTAGGACCTGCTCAGCATCACTCACAAGTCAGACAAAAAAGCAAGAGCAGAAAAATCAAAGTCACTCTGTTCAAGACTGTGACTGATCTCAGAGGGTTTAAAACAACCCAGTGTTCCAAAAACTTCTTCCTATGTGAAAGTCCCTGACATGATTTTGGCTGGTTTGTTTTCTTCTTTTCTGGTGAAGGAAAGGGTTGTATTATTTGTTTTCTGCTTGCCAAAATTTCCCTGTATTTCCAGTCTGTAGTATGTCCTTAATACTGCTGTAAAACTGAAGAGTGGAAAAATGTCAACAATAAAATTTTGCAAAATTTGTTGTAAATCACACTTGCACATATACCTGTATCCCCTCAGTCAAAAAATTTTGCCTACAAGACCCCTAGTGGTGCACATAGATACCTTGCAAAGAACCTCTACAGGTCAAGGAGGAGGTTTTCTACCTCAAGCTACTCAACAAACTGTCTTCTTTCCCAGGCAACAGGAATGTCAAAGAGAAATTTATTTTGGCTTCCAAAATTAAAAAGCACTATTTAAAAAAGAGGATCCCTGTTCCAAAGCA
Organism: Egretta garzetta; assembly: GCF_000687185.1. Classification (NCBI taxonomy): domain Eukaryota; kingdom Metazoa; phylum Chordata; class Aves; order Pelecaniformes; family Ardeidae; genus Egretta; species Egretta garzetta. Next base: position 189,922 of record NW_009258820.1, read on the forward strand.
TTTTAAAGAATTCATGAAGTGAAAATGTTTTGCTGTATCATATTCAATCTCTCAAATTCATTCTGCTCGTAGTTAGCAAAGCCATTTTCACGGTCAGGTTGCAAAATGCAAATAGTTTTCTCTCCCTCTCACTGAAGGGCCTGTCCTGCCAGCACTTTCCAATATGAATGGAGAAGTTCATTCATCCACAAATGAAGTTCACACATGGGTTGCATGCCAGATAATTGCCAAAGTGCAAGTAAGCTTTACCTTTAACTTCTCTTGAATTAAATGATTTGTGGAGTATATTAAATGATTTGTGGAGTATACAGAGAGAGGTAAGTGCTGCCTTCACTGCACGAATTCCACTGAACTTGTGTGTGTTAGGTTATGTGATAAAAGGCTCGTCTCCACACACACAAAAAAGACCACACAGCTACAAGCACAAGTTGAGAAACCCCAGCAAAGGAGAAATGAGTCCCCATCTGGCTTGTCCCGGGGCTGACATGGGAGACACACCAGCTCCACTGTTTAGGGATGAAACACATCCCAATAAGTCAAGGGAGAGGCTCGCCTATTATTGCCCTTTAGATGTTGGCAGCTAACTCAGTATTCTCCCATGTACAAGCTCTAAGCATTAGTTTCTACAGTTGCCTTTCCATGAATACATGTATATGATGGGAAAAATTAAAAGGTGCCAATACCCTTAGAAGCTTCTGGCTTTTAAGTAGATAAAAGAACCCAACACTAACTTCACTATATGATATTATTTACTTGCATGTATTGCTTGAAAAACTGAGATGTGGAGAGATTCAGGCAATAAATTGTCTAGTTCCATAATGTCAACAGAGGCAAGTATAAAAATATTAACTCATGGTTTTGCACTGTAGGCTGGAAGTTTCAGCATGTGTCAGAGAGAAGGCTCCTTAATTTCACTGGAAATTTCTGCTTGCTGAGTACCTTTGGAAACTTTGACTGCTAATGCTAACGGGTCTTCTGTTCTGTACGGCCAGCATGAATTGTACAGGGAAGAGGTCTTTAACTGAATACCTCTGTAACTTCTGTCGCTCACACTTCTGCATTTATAATCAGTTGGTGCAGAACACACTGCAAACATCTTCAGCTGAGGGCAATCTCACCACTAACTTGTAGAGACTAACAGCCAGATTTGTAAAGACATTTAACAGCTAATGAGACAGAAGATATTGGATGGAGTTTTCAAAAAGTTCTCAATGGTCATCTTCTTTTTAAATGGATCGGTGGAAAGGACCACAGGTAATGTCAAGCAAGAAGGGATAGGTGTTGAAAAGTATTTAGACTCCAAAAGATGCAGCCAGTGCCTACCAAAACACTGATGTGCAGGAACTAGGCACGCTCAAAAGTCATTAGAAGCCTAACTCACCCAAAGCCCCAGATAAAAACTGTTGAATGTCTCATTTCAATTCTGCATCTGGAGATCTTTAATGGAAGCAGAAGGGTATCAGTAGTCAGCAATGTTTTAAAAAACTATCTTTAATTTTATAGAAAAAAAGGTGGTTGGTTTTTTCAGATCTGCTTTTTCACTCCTGATGAGAAACTTCCTTCGAAAATACCAATGAAAATGGTTTAAGATGATGGTTGGGCAGGTTCATTTAGATCCAGACAGAGAAGCTGGCATTATTATTTATTTCATGAATGCTACTCAGTGAAATTACTAGCTTGAAATGCTACACTGAGGACAGCACAGGAAGAAAATAGAAAATAGATCACTTACCCTATGAAAACTGCATCTTATTTCTTAAGTCTTTCAGTTTTAATTAAATCAGGGATTATTGCTTGGATATAAGAAAGCTGTTTTTAAAATGTGCATTTTCTACTGAAGGTGTTGTTTCTAAAGGAACCAGCAAAAGTGAAAATCTTGATTTAATTCTAGCAAACAGTAACAAATCAGTTGCCAATGATGTATATGTCACTATTGCTTGATTGTAATATTTGCCTCTAGGTATTCTGACTGAACAAGCCAGGAAGGTATAATCGTATAACACTATTTCAGGTTTTACGAATGATGAGAAAAAAATAAAAGCAAGAAACAGAGATCTAAAAAACTCCTTAGAATTGACTCTAAATGAAATTCTGTTTAGGTGCACATACTTTTACTGGGAGCGCATCCGCGATATATGATAAGGTAATGATAATAATGTCAATTCACTCTTTCTTAGGCAGGGAATAAGATTACACAGACTTTGTTACTACAGAGGCCTATCACCCCCACAAAAGCCTGCACTGTGAATGAAATGGTATTTGCCTGTTTATGTGAAGAATGATGAAACTTTAAATGAATCGTTGACCTTTCTTGAATGACATGTGACCTGTAAGATATCTGAGCTGTATATCAAGAGCAGTTCTTGAAAATTGCTGTCTGCTGACCGAAAATAAACAATAAGATATCAAATATGGTTTGAAAAAATTGACTTGGTTTAACACTGGGGGGAAAAAAAAACTGAATTATTTTGACTCACCAGTCAGAACACATCAATTCATTTCAAATCATCCTTCATCTAGAGACTGGAAGGGCTACTTCTTGCCTTTAAAGCTGCTTATGTTTAAGCAATTGCTATTTACCAGAATGCATGCTTTATTTAAACAATAACCAGCAGTAATAAAGAAGCTGTAAATGCAGGGATTGCTGGGATGAGAAGGATTCTACAAAAGGAGAGAGAACCTTTGTTCTTAAGATAGGGGTATCTTGTTTGAGTTGAAAGGTCAGCAAAGAAGGGCACATCTCTGAATGGGTCATTTGGGCTTTTCTCCTACTTAAAATTCAGCCACTGAAGGACAGTAACTGCTAAAGTAACCCACGTGGAAAGTATGAAAAGTCAAGGCTTTGTGGCAGTTGGCTTTATTAGGGACATACACACTCCCTGCCTGGCTGTGGATTACCTTCTCTCTGTAGGAAGACAATCTTCTTCCCATCTGGTTCTGCAGGACACCAGGTGCTGACCATGGATGGCCAAACTTAAGCTCATACCCAAGTAGACATGATCCAGCAGAGCTTTTCAAAAAATGGTGGGCTTGCAGATTTTATCCTCAAACTCTGTCCATACTGGGCTTTTAACTTTGTCAGATAGTGCATTAGTTTGTTTTTACTCTGGGCAGTGCAACCGAGGTTAAATGACCTGTGTGTGTAGGCTGGCCAGATCAGGGGTTATTCATACCAACTTTAGACACTTCAGATAGTTAACTGGGCTTTTTCTTTAGTCAGTGGAGAAAGACAGGCTCATCTGAGAGTGATGCAGAGCAAGAATTAAGTGAAATTGCTTTGACTCAACATCTAGAGAGATCCTTGGAAGAGTTTTGGAAAGGCAACTGATTAAGGTAGGTGCCTAAAGCCCCATGGTAGGAACATTGCTTCTCCTCAGCCAAGGGACACAGTTTAATTGCCCAGTGACATGTTCTGGATGCTCTGGGGCATCTTGGACAGCACTAGTCACCAATTCTGAGGCAACTGAGTTGAGCTGTAACGGTTCAAACTAAGCACTGTAGTTTTCATCTAAGAAAATTGAACAGATGCCTAGAAATCGGGCTTTCCTCAGTTGAAAACACCACAGAGAAAGAAGTTCCCACATTGCAACAACAGTGTTTTCCCATAGCTAGTTTTTTATCAACTTTTTATTTGGCTCCTCCTGAGGTACACTGACGTAAACAAGGAGTTGCAAATGGAGGAACAAAGAGAACAAGAAAGAAGAGAGGAAGGGGAACAGAAGAGACTGGCTCAGGGAGTGCGGTTTTCCTGGGATGCATCCAGGGTGGAAAGAAAAGAACACAGCAGTAAGGAAAAAGAAGAAAACAGTGGGCTAGGGTGACCTAGGCAGATAGTTAGGTCAAAGGCCTATGGACCAAATATTGATGTCTTACTAGCTCAGACAATTTGTATTGTCCCCTAGGAATGGATTTCCTGACTTTATGTTATTTCATTGCATGTGCTGGAATAAAAACACCCATGGGCCTCCTCTGCTGGGAAGTCAGCAAAGATCTGTCCACTTCCGTGTGCATTTTAATACCTGTCAGCTGACTCGCAGCACCAAATAAAACACAAGCATTCAGCAATGACAGATGGATTTGTTGTCCCGGAGGATTTGGGATCCATAAACCAACAAATGGATTCACTCATCTGTAGAAGTTGTTTTTTCATCTGTGACAGCTATAATGCAGATAACATTATTCATTCAAGGTAAAATCCAGATCAACGTAGGGGCCATGCACAAATCCTGTAGCACAGTTTACAGGAAAGTCTTAAAAAATCCCTTAACATAGGGTTTAATTAGCTCTGAAGCTGTGGGTGGAGCAGCGAGATGGACCTCAGACAACCGCAGTTAAATAATTTACATTAACACTGGCATAAATTTCCAAAAAGACAGGTTCCTTCCAGAAAGATATTGAGAAGATTAGATGCTTAACCAGCTTCATGCAAGTTATTTTAATATCTTTAAAGGGCTGGAATCCTCTTTGGGTCCCACACTTGTGATCAGGCTGTGGACAGCATAGGAGGAGCAGGCTTACCAGGAGCGAGTTTTCCGGGTGCTGGTGCATGGCTGGAATAAAGCAGCCCAAACACAATCTAGAACAAAGCTGTTTTCAGCTGAACTTGGCTAAAAAAATTGCTTCACGATTGGGCTGAGGCTGAAAGGAAATTTGCAGATGACTCTTTATTTTTCTATTTGCCAAAATAGGTGACTGGGCAAAACGAAGGGGAATTCCTGCGGTTCTTACTTGTATGTGCCCGGTCCTTAACCCTTCAGTGATCACACTGTCTGGCTGAAGCCGGACAGCAGAGTGAAAGAGGTATATTAGAAGTATTTATTCTCTTTAACACAGTATATTGTCCCGTAGTACAGCAGACACCAGGGGTTTATTGCATGATGTGCATAAAGTAGGGTGGTTCCTGCCCAGCAGAACATAAGCACATAGAGCTAAAAGGGATCTCTGAAGTCACCATAACCAAACCCATGTAGGTCTCTACTCTATAATCTGATAAACTTTCTGAACTCCCTATTAAAAGTCTTCAGGGTTTTTTTGCTACTTGTCCAAGAATGCTGCTCCAGATCCTCATTGCTCAGATGGTCTGGAGAATCATCTCCCTGAAACAGAAACGGTCTTTTTATCGATGAATTTGCACCACACCTAGATAGAATGTGATATTTAAACCCCCTAGCAGTACTGCAATAAAAATAATAAACAGCAGCATTAATCATAATCAAAAAACCCATGTATTCATCTCTCACTAGCCATATAAAATATAGGTAGGGCCTGTCTGGTTTTATTTATGTATTCAGAGGTTCTGGTATTAAACTGGGCTATTAAACAGTCAGGCTCTGTGCTGGGGGGGAAGGCAGGGGGGTGCTCCTGCCAGTCAGGGGGGTCAGTGGGATAGAAACAATGACCAGTAATCACCACTAATGGCTGGGCCATTAGTACTGATGAGGCACGAATGTCAGAGACCAGGTGCAAGTGACACGGGGAAAGGAGTGAGCACTAATTGCCCTATTCAGAAAATGTAAATGTGCTCCCAGGCTACGTGACAGCAGCGGAAAGGCAGGGCACTGGCTATAAAGCTCAGAGAAGGCATAGAAATGGGAGCTGGAAGAGGCTTCCTAGGTCTTCTCCAGCCTAGCTGCCAGTGGGGCTTTCCCCCAGCCTTGCATCTGCTGCCAAAGCTTCAGGAGATGGGAGCATGGCCTTTCCCCAGGGAAGGGACTCTGAGGCTCCAACAGTCTATCCTTTCCATTTCATTTCACATCCTATTTCCTATTTTACCCATCTTACTTTCCTACTGGAACCCATCCTACCCCCGTCTTTTTCAGCTAGAGCTGGCTTCCCCCATCAGACAGGTATCCAGCCTTTCGTATGAGCAAGACACCCGTTCTTGCTGGAATGATGGGACACACAGGAGCTTTGACTGACCTGCACAGCTATCCCAGAAACGCAGGAATGTCCTCAGAGCCTTCCTTGTACAAGGAATCTCCGTAATGGCTCCCAAACCACCTCCAGTTGATAATAAACTTTGTCTCTGCAAAAAGCACTTTGTTAGTAAAGAGTATCAGTGCAACTACTCTGACAAAGCACAGTTAGGTTCATTTCACCTAATTTTTACTGTCTAAAAGTTGTATCTTTGGACCCTGGGGGTCAGTCTCTTCTCCCAAGTAAGAAGTGATAGGACAAGAGGAAATGGCCTCAAGTTGCTCCAGGGAAGGTTTAAATTGGATATTAGGAAATCATTCTTGCCCAAAATGGTTGTCAGGCACTGGGACAGGCTGCCCAGTTGAGTCCCCATCCCTGGAGGTATTTAAAAACCATGCAGATGTGCTGCTTAGGGACATGATTTAGTGGTGGACTTGACAGTGCTAGGTTAATGGTTGGACTTGATGATCTTAAGGGCTTTTTCAAACCTAAATAATTCTATGATTCTGTGATTCATCCTGCCTGTCTCAGACCAATGTTGGGACAGGGTGAATTGCCTTTGGGAGGTGCAAATCTTTCCTGTGACTATAGAAGGGGGTTGGCTACATGGCAAAGAGTAGAGTCTCAGTCAAATAGCTGGAGTTAAGTGAGGAAAAAAACCTCCCCAAAGATAGATTTGACACTGTATAAATGAGAAGACTAATTTTAAGCACTCAGGTGTGTCATTTCTATCATTCTTATTAGACAAGCATCAGGCATAACTCCATGGCCACGGATGAGCTCTTTCTCACATAGATTGCGTACTGTTCCTGGCTGCCCCTCCGGGATGCTCCTTTGAGTTGAAGAACCACTGTGTTTCATTTTGAACTTTCTGGACGGTGCACCAGTTTAACTACATTGGTCCAAGTGTCCAGTTGCAAACTCTTAAAGGAGGGAACAGCAGTATTGCTATAACCAGCTTTTAAAATCTGTTTTAATAAGAGAAGAAAAGGTCTTTTCTCACTGGTGAAGAGAAACAGTTGGGGAAGAAATTTGCAATGACAAATCTCTCCTGTAGCTGTATTTGAAGTTGTAGTCCCTTCCAGGACTGAATCTTGCCCATTTTCATAGGAACATGATGGTAGATTTTGGCATCTGTGTAGAAAAACAGGGGATTTAAAAAGCCATCTGCTGCCTTTGTAAAAAGTAAATCATGGGAAAGCTGGATTTATGTGGCTGTTCTCATATGGCCGCGAAGAACTTCAACTATGAATCCTACAGTAAGTTATCCTCGCTACTCAGTGTTAGGCCTGGGGAGGCTCTGACCACTGAGGATCACCTAAGCCAGCAGTGGAAAGATGTCTGTGAACTTGTACTACCTGAGCGCAGGGACTGAGCCCCTTGCTTACAGCTATTTCATGGCTCTTTGATCTTTGGCCATTAGATGGGAGTAATGGCTTGGCTAGCCCCAGGGTATGTACAGCACAGGCTGATTTTCTTCTGCCCTTGTTAGAGCTCATGGTTAGCTTGTCAAATGGCTCCCCACTGTCTTTTCATGGCCTCAAAAGCTTCTGCATTCCCTCACCTCTCTTATCCTATATAGTGTGGCAGATAGCATCTCAGTCCTGGCTTTGCTCCCTCATCTTAACTCTTCCTTCCAAGCTGGATGCTATGGAAAGGATGGCATCCTCCTTCATTTCAGCCTTGTCTCGTGCACTATTTGCGTAACTCATTGCAGACACATATATGTGCAATGTATATATAGCAAAATTCTAAGTACAGTATTATTCATAGCAGTTCTGCAGGGCCATTGAGCAATGGTGCACGCACCTATCCCCAGAGGCAGCAGTTCCACACAGCGGTATTTCAGCTACAGCTATATATCTTCAGATAGCTATTTCCAAAGGCTAACAAGGGATTTCAGACTCCAGCAGGAGGAACTTATATTAGCCTGTTGCTTGAAATAATCACTGTAAATTAATTAGTTGTCCTTGAAATTCTAATTTGTGCATTGAAAATTAACAGGAACTTTTCCAGTCTGGGGAAACACACCAAACATCAGAATTTAGCTGAAAAGAAGTCCTGACTCTCTCTCCTAAAGCACAGTACAGAAAAGCACCAGTTTACAGAGACGAGTTTCTGTCCTATGGCGCTGTTGTGATACAACACATGCGTGTGTGTGTGTACACACAAAAACGTACACACCCAGAGACAGACACACTGCTGGTAATTAGAAGGTCAAAATATATTGCTGGTTCTAATCCCCTAATTGTGATACCTCTATTATTTATTACTGAAGCACATCTGATACACTCCAGGAAAATAACACTTGTCAAAACCTACCTTTGCAGCTTGCGTTATTCTTCATGCTTATTTATATTTGTCTTTCATTTTGAAGAGTTGGTCTTATATTTTTAAATTTCTTCCAGCTGGCTATGAAAAGCATATGAGGAGTTTAGAAAAAAGGTTCCGGGCTATGAAGAAGGATTTGTAGCACTGGAGAATATGTGTGGCTTGCTATAATCAAATGCTTAAAAAAAAAGGAACTCTTACAAAAGCAGGAAAGCAAAGGAGATGCCAGGGGAAAAGGGTAAACTGCATTGCTTGGTCTTTACAGTGCAAGCCATATAAAGGCGAGAAGAAAGATAACTGATGGGTAGTATTTTAAGGCATATTAACCCAATTACAAGTATATTTTTACAATCGTAGCTCCAACATTTATCACACCGCATTTATTAGACCTCTGAGCTAGGTTATGTCAAATGAAATGCTGTGAAACTACAGCATTTCATTAAATTGCTGCCGGAGCAGGGTATTCAATCCTGATACTCTAAAACCACATGATTTTATCAAAATCTTCGGAAATTGAAGCAATCACTAAAAGGTGTCGGGAAATTAAAATGTTCTGTCTCAGTGAAAGAGATACACTCCTTGTAACATATATCAGTGGGGTTTTTTTTAAAGACACATTACTATGTAGAGAAAAAGCATCAAATACAGGAAACGTAGTAGATTCCAGAAAAGTCCAGCTGCTGTAATTTTTCATACTTAAAAATAGGCTGTAAGGGCAAAAGAGCTGAGTTTCTTTCATAATTTGTTTTTGTTTGTTTTTTTTTTCCTATTCTGTAGTTGATCCTCTGATTGATCAGGTGTCTGCATAAAAGAAAATCATGCGGGATTTATAGACAGTGTTACAAAAGGAAAATGAATGATTTCAAGCCTACTTTCTTGAAAGTTTGACACGTTTCATGTACTTTTTAATATGTCACATCTGGCATTTGGCCTTGCAAACAAACACTCTGGGGGATCACAGGACATTTAAAATGGTCCTGAGGGCATGAAAAAGAAGAGAGAATGTATTTTGCATCCTTTCTTATGGAGGCTTTAGCTCAAAATTCTATGTTTTCTTCTACCAAAATAGCCCTAAGGGCATAACACCCATAGCTGAAGGATCACAATGATACTGGCAAATAGCAATCTATCTGACTCTGCATTGCCTTACGTATTGCCATTTACCAGTGCAAAAAATAATGCAAAGAAAAATCAAGATATTTGAGAATAGAAATATTTTATAACCACACTGCAGTTACTCTCGGCTGGGAGGAAGCAATACTGGTGTTCAGTGGTATTTTGTACCTCTCGGGGCATCACACAGTGCCTCCAGATGCAGTTCCAGGGAGTAATGGGTCTCTTGTATGTCTCTGTCCTCTCTATTAGCCCCACATGCATGTTTCAGGTACCCCGGAGCATCTAAAATGGCACTGCACACTTATGCTCTAAATCTCACTCTAAATGACTAGCCAAATCACAGAAAAACAGAAAATCAGACTGCCATGAGCTCCCTCTCGTTGAAAGACAACTTACATCAATGCATGATGAGGCCACAGAAACCAGTGGGTGTTTTGTCAGTGTTTCAACCCGAACTTCAATGTAATCCAACCCTGCTCACTCACTCTGCCGGGATGGCCAAGTAAAAACGCAGTGTCCAACCCCGCACTGCAGCCATGCAGGACTGACCTAGCTGGGACAACCCTTATGGGAGAAGCAGGCTCAAACAAGTCTTGCAAGAGGTGGGTGCAAGAGGACCCAAAGTCTTCATCATGCCTCAAGTCCTTCAACGCTGGTGGCACTTCCAGGGTATGTCCTGGAAGAGAGCAGTTTATAGTAGAAATGTAGACGTGAGGAAATGAAAGAAAGAATTGTGCATCCCAGCTGTTATACCTGGGTGCTAAGAGCACCTTCCTTTATCATGTGCTGCTCCTACAAACAGCTGCCCATGGTGGTGCTGGGAACATTGAGTCAGGGTGATGTGTTGGGCATGCAGAGTCAGGGTGATGATATCTGATGTGGGAGATGATGAAGGACCTCCATGCCCACAGTATCTGCAGATCATCAGTAATGTTTGAGGAAATTATGTAGTGTTGCAGATGCAGATGAGAGCAAAACCAAAACAGACCACTGATAAGACTTCTGCCTTAACCTTTGAAGAAGTTACTCAGACCATCAATATCTTTAGTGACTTCCCTTTACCACTGAGTCAAATTCAAGTTTCTTGGCCTGCCCAGCAGCAAAGCCACACCTATTCTGCTAATGGTTTATTGCACCAAAAAAACTCCATCCCTCACTGCTTTTTCAATGTTTCTCTTGAAAACACCTCTGTGTCACCTTCTTTGCTGCCTCTTATGAGTGCAACTGTCCAGGAACCACCCCGTAAGCCCTCCGCTGTATCCTTCAATCACTTCCTAGGATGTAACTGTGCCTTAAGATTTGCATGGAATCAACTGCCCAGTGATGACTACCAAACTTTAGAAATAGCTGCTTTAATTATTATTTATTTACAGGCTGACTCTCTGGGCTCATTTACAACTCATGATTTGAGCTGTAGCTAACCTGTCTTACTATTATTATTTTTCTACACTTCTGTTGTACTCCCTAATTGTGCAGAATTGGTAGTAACGTTCATTATTCAGGAAAAGTTATTGTCGGGTGTGTATTTGTACGGAGCCTGACACATTAAGTCCCAAATGTCTTTCTGGGAGAGTGAGTCATCTCAGGACTATCAGAGTACAAAAATAACAAAGATATACAATTTCAGTGATTTTTCAGAAAGCCATAAATATTTTTAATATGGCATGGATTTAAATGATATATTGTTGTTTTTTCTGCAATCAAAATAAACAAGCTAATACAGGTGAGGTTTTTGGTGTAAAGGTACTACAAGCATTTCAATCAAGTAAAATAGGAAAAAAAAGTTTTCAACAGAGATACAAAGATGAAAAAATACAGAAATGCCACTATTATTGTGTAAAGGTTTATGAGATCTAGCAGTGGCTTCCAGGCTTGTGTAATAAACTCAATCTCAACTGTATTTGCACCACGGGTTTTACAAGAACCATCTTTTTTTGAAGTGATGTGCTGGCCAGAGCTGCCTTTGCTGTTACAGCAGAGGCCATAATGCTGTACAGTTCTGAAAGCTTGGAGGAGATCTACATTTTTATTTGACAAACAAGCCATCAAGCTAAAGAAAATGGAAAAGGAATTTTTTTGAACTTGTCTCCTGGGCTTGGTCTATTGTTCACATTTTGGCTTGCCATCCCATTTGAAGGTGTTCACATCACACGTCGGATAAAAATAAACTAGGGCAAACTATTGAATTCATTGCTACTAGGGGCACGTTCCCTGCTATCCCTGTATTTTAAACAGAGGTCAGCTAGCTCACAGTAATTATCAAATTATTGATTTACTGGGTTAAAGCTGTTTTTACAATTGCTTTAGAGGTTTAACAGTGTTGTATTTCTTCCACATCTGTGCTTGACGTTATCCCCTCTTGCACTGAATGAAGTCACGCTGTGTGAAAATAACAGTAGTGTCAAGACTGTAGCAAACCAAAATTAACACTGTGCAAGTAAACACAAATAAGGCCAAGGTGGTAATCCCCCGTGGTCTAGGCTTTTTCACATAATTTATTAAAGGTGGTTGACAAAGTTAGCCTTTTAGCATCATTCCAAACACCAGATTAAGTGCCGCTGGTAAAGTGAGATCAGGTAACCAGTCCCCAGGTGCTGACTGAGCAAAGAGCTGTGGTGCTGGAGTTTACCCTTTAATGAACTGACACTGTATAACGAACACGGTGGCAAATTTAAATCAATTTGCTGGAAAAATGCCTGTAGGAAGAGCTACCTATAGCACAGAAAAAGGCCTGTGAGATCAGAGGGGAGAGCCCGGCCTGGGGAGTTACAAATTTCTGATTTCTAAACCTGCCTCCGACTGTGCTGGCCAAAGCCCCTGGAATAAGTCTCAGGCTGACTTCTGCCCGCCGTAGTGCTTGGTGTTAATGAGGGCTCTGAAGACAGGAGCGCTAAGGATTGTCACGCAATCTTCCCATGAGAGGGAGCACAAACAGCAGCAAGCGAAACAAAATCCAAGCAAAACCAAACACCATGCACAGAAGCATGCAACAAGAAGTTCAGGAAAAAAAATTCAAAAAAAAAAGAAAACCCAAAGAATGAAACAGTTCTGTGCTCACAGCGTATAAACTGCGTGCGTTAGGGGTGGTAAGGATGTGGTGAATCCAGCAGGGAATGAGTCACAGGTAATAAAGCTGTGACTTCTGTCATCACATTTCTCCCCTTGCAGGCTAATGTATCCTCCCGGTACCGCTCAAGGTGGAGCTGGCTGCTCATTCCATCAAGCTGTAGGGTGGATTTTCCTGGGGACAGCATAATGTCCCAGTCAAATCAAAATGCAGAGTCCCGAGAAACGTTATTTTGCATCTCTTCTAATTATTTTTCCCCTCAAAACTGTAACGGGGGAGCTACTAAAGGCCAGCACCCAAATCCCTAGTTAAGAACCCAGCTAGAGAAGGTCTGGTTTGCTGCAGCTGCCAGATGTGGGAAGTCACCAGCTGCTGGTGCTCTCCCAGTGACTCTCCCAGTCTTACGGGGATCTGAAAGTCAGGCGAGTAACAGCTACCTTCCCCACCCGACCTGCCTGAAGCCAAATAATCAGATGCACACATATTTCATATAGGCATGTGTATATACATAGACTAGCTGAAAATCAGGCTCTAAACAGATTGCCCAAGACTATATATAGACAGAGACAGACTCACTTCCTGAAGACTCGTGCTCCCCTGTCTCAGGTTTTTTGCTCAGAAGCTGCCTTGATGCTTGCAGTGACTCACCTCTGCCCTTGAACAGCCCTGCTTTGAAAACATTTTGACACCATCGCACCTATGCTCCCAGAAGAGGAGTGAAAATGCCCCCCAGG
>NW_009258820.1:208085-214747 GCF_000687185.1 Egretta garzetta
TAATGGGATTTTCAAACGCACTCCATTCTTGTGAGAATGAATGGGAAGTCTATCAGTAACTTTAGCAAGAACATTTAGGGCTTGTGATAAATCCTTTGAAAAGCCCACCAACCACACGCCATTTTCTTTACATTTAATTGCTGAAGCTAATTGTTGAAAGTTCAGCTCAGCATCTGACTGGGCATATTTCTGTGTTCTGAGTCCATCTGAGTCATTCATACTAATTTGTTTTTCTTATTTTCTTGTCTTCTTTGCATTTCAGTAATATCAAAGACAAATTCTCACCTCTCTGACCAAACCCCTGCTCTGAGTATCAAATGCTTTTGGCCACAGCGTCCCACAGTACAGAGCCTGTTTTGCAGCTGGGTGCAAACCCTGGGTCTGGAAACACATGTGCACATTTATTATTCTCATCATTTGACTCATTCTACTGTTGTGACTAGAACCAAGCAACAAGAATAAATAACAAATGCATTTTGGAGGGATCAGGCCACATTAAGCACTGTTGACACTGGTTCAGTGCCTTCCCCGCTGGCATTTCCTCTGCTACAGCCTTTATAGGTGCTAGAAAAAGGCATGTTTTGGTTTCGTCATCTCCCTATGTCTGACACCATCTCCTGTGGGCACTTTTCAACAGTTATTTTCTTGAGGTTTTTTGCAGAAAGTGGTGTTAGCTTCTCTTGTTCAGCTGCCTGGGCATCCCTGTTTCATAGTTTCTGTCCATCTCTATGTGTTCATGAAGCTGCTAAGTTCATTACTGTGCCTCTAGAATTTCCCATCATGAAAAATGTCATTTCCCAGCCCCTCGTTTGAATCCATAACAATCCATTTCAGACACTTGTTATGCTTTATATTTTCTTTTAAATATAGCATTAATTTATTACTCAAATTACCCAAGGAACTCTCCTATACTTTGACTACTGTTCAATGCTAAGGTTTTTGGAGCAAGTTTACTTTTGGTCTTGCGTTCCATTTTCTGAAGGATTTTAAAATGGTGGGAGGAAGAAGGAGGGAAATCAGCTAGCGAGTCAGGTCATCTTCCCAATTGGAGAGGGAATTATGTCAGCACTGCACCTAGTTTAGTTTGTACACCTTTTGAATTATTTCTTCAAGTCTAGTCCTATATTCCAGCAAGATACTGATTCTAAGAGAAGGTTGTTACTGTCATTTAAACCTTAGCCACATTTGCTATCCTCTGTTTAAAAGCAATGAAGAATAATTTTAATTTAATAAATATGGGTTCTCTTCAGCCTTTCATGACTTGGCAACAGCCAAGACAGCAACTAATATAAAACGATTAAAATAATTTAGCATACAGTTAGACACCTCTTTAAAACTCTATTTTTGTTATTAACATACCTATATGATATTACAGGAGGATTTTATTCCCTAGATGTATTGAAAGGCATATAAGTAAATAATCTGGGGGCATATTTTGTGCTCAAGAACATGGTGAGGATAGGGTTAGAATAGAAATATTTGCCATCTGAGCTATAGTAGGCACTATTAGCAACAGTTCAAATGAAACAAGAAATCCAAGGCACACAGTTATTGATGTGGGAGTGCTGCTAGCAGTATTTTTAATTATCATCATTCCGTGTTAACCACATTTATAAAAAACAACCCATCATATTTTTAATACCTTTCACCAAAAGCAACTCAAAAGTATCCAAACACTCATTTTTCTGACCTCTTTTTTTTCTTTCTTTATAATAAATCCAGTAAAGGTCTATTATCCATGAAGTTGCTCATTCACTGCACATTTCCATACTTCCCCATTCATTTTTATTGAAATCAGGCAGCAGTCCGAGAGACTCGCGTTCCCATGAAACGGGGCAGACAGCCTTTAACCTGCGTGTATCACTTTGTGAGGGAGATATGATCTCTCTGCTCACTACAAGGCCACACTTTTGTTAAGAGCTAAAAAAGACATGGACTCATTTTCCCTTGAAGCTGCTGCCTCGAAACCAGTAGCAAACCAAAGCCATCGCCGCTGCAAACCAAAGGTCACGTTGAGAAAAATGAAACCATACATGAATAGAATAGGGCTCCAAAGACTCACCAACAAATTCCTTCTCAGGCTCGTGCTATCGCTTTGAGGGTGTGCATGTGTTTGAACAGTCTCAAGAGAAGCATTAACAAATATCTCTGAATTCTAATGTCAGCACCGCTGCTGCATTTTAAACGTCAACAGCCTGATGTACAATATGGAATACGAATTTCTATTAGCAAGAGGTTGTATCCTGGTTTACACTGCGAAGTTTGTTATCTGCTGCCCACCTTAAATTAGGACTGGCTGTCTATAGGTAGCAGCGTGTAAAACAGCGATAGATATTCATTCATCAGATTCATTGCAGGGCATTTCTCAATTACTCTCAAATGGAAAAAAAAGAAACAATGTCATTTAGGGGGAATGCTCAAAGCGCTCTGTGATCGTTAACAACCCTTTATGCATTTAAGAGAATGAATATTTACATTACGAATTGGGAATAGAGTTATATCGGGGAAATGCCTGTCTGCATGTAGCATAAGATCAGCGAAGTTCGGCTTCACAAATTGGAGAAAGGGGGGAATAAATCTTCCCCACCCCCCAAAAAAGATTGTATTTTTGCTTTTTTCATTAATTTTACTTTAAAAAAAAATTGCCTTTCCCAGTGAAACAGAAAAACTAAGGTTGTCTGCTTTAAGCCTGGGAGAAAACAGTATTTACTGTCGTAGCACAGGGATTCCGTAAGCGCTGAACGCTTTACTCACACTGCTGACCCAGTATTTGCAGCCGCGCTCCAATTCAGTGGGAATAGGAAGGCAATTAACTCGCCAATTGCTCGTCATCGAGAACACACAATGCTGAAATAACAGCATTTATTTTTCAAAAAAAAAAAAGAAGTTGAAGGCAGATATTCACTTCAATTTATATTTTTATTAATCTTTTTTTTTTTAGTAGAACTATAGGCAAAATATATCTTAGACCAGTTTTTCTTATTGCTGCAGTCTCACTTTCTTCACAAAGAAGGACCCTGCTCTCTGTCTTTCACAAAGGGTGCGTATGCTCTGTGTGTAGGTACAGAGGATTTCTTCCACGGCCTCTGCTTTTCAGAGCAGAGGAATGCTTGCCTTCAGTGGCAGAAACTGAGCACAAACCGAAAGCTATGCTCCTTTAAACTTCCGAACTAGAAGAAAAATGGAAATAAAAAGTAAGCATTTTTCAAAAATACTCGCTGATAAATGCAGAGGTCTCCAGTAGACAGAGATGTTTAAAACCAGACAGATTTATATACCAGTAGCATAATTCAGTCAGACCTCCTACAAAGAAACTTTGCCCCATAAACTCCACATCAAATCATAATTTCTTTAAAATATCTTGACTTGGCTTGATTCAACACTTGCAAGTGATAAAGAAGCCATTGCATCTAGTGTTAGTGGTTCTCCTGGGCAATTAAACCCCACGGGAGCATTGTACTTTTCTATTCAGAATGCATCCAGTGCTCCTCCAACCACCAGGTCTTGGTGTGTGTTTTGTCTGAAAACCCACCAACAGTGAGAAACGGCTTCCATATGCAACTGCCTGTTACTATAAGCCATTTCCCTTATACTCTTTTTTGGATGAATTGAATAGATGGAAGTTCATAAATACCTTCAAAAATTACACCTTATACCAGACCTAAGTTATGTTTTCAAACTTTTTTTCTGAAACCTTTCAATTTTTCCATTGTTGTTTTTGAAAAGTGGCATGAAGTATGGCTATTTTCTCAGCCATAAATTCAAACATATTGACCAGGCTGGAAATTACCTCTATTGAATAGTTTTTCTGGGCAAAACTTCCTATTTGCAGTCACTTTCTTCTGATGGATAGGTCAACCAGTTCTTGATCCATTAGTAATAGGCTGCAACACCTTTATCTACTGCTAATATTTAACTACATCAGTGTCAAATACCTACAGAACTTTTAATGGCTTTTGTTGGAATCTCATTCTCTTGAGGTTTCATCATACAACTTGGTTTCTTCTTTCTTCTTTCTTTTTTTTTTGGGTTGTATCTTTCCAGAAGAGAAATGGAAAGGAGAGAGGCAAAGAGATAATGTAAAATGGCAGCTGAGCAGTGCATGGAGAAGAAATGTTTTTTATCACTTCATTTCATAGTTCTGTTTCATCGTTGGTCAGATTGTTTATATAATAAACGAAAACTCAACAAGAAATCTAAATAAACGGTTGTCGGGTGAGTGTGCCTTCATTCACTGCCATATTACCTCCCTTTTTTTTTCCCCCTCCCACATATACTTTCTTTCTTGGCATAGTGGCCACTGTTTAAGGGGCCTGGGCAGTGGGGCGATGCTGTGCCTCAATGGTCCCTTCAGTATTTTTGTGACTCCTCCAAGCCATTTTCAGGGATCAGGGCACACAGGACACAAAGCAGGTGCCTGCACTTGCTTGTAATCTAAGTGGAAGAGCTCTCCTGCGTCAGGGACTGGAGATGCCTGATTTCATAGGCAACAGTGTTATTTCCCAATCATCAAGAACTATCTAAAAACCTTTTAGCTGTTGGTGGTTTTTTGCTTTTGTTCTGCTTTTAGACCATTCCAAAGACACTCTGTGGTCTAGGTTTCTACCCAATACATTCATGTGCCACAGTACCTCTTCAGCTTCATCTCCCACCAAGTTATTTACATTAATGGACTTCTATAAGCATCCAGATCTTCACTTACCCTCCTTTTTGCCTGTTGGGAGGTATTTTTCCTTATAATTCTACATTTACTTTTCAAGACCTGCATGACCAACCAGCACCACAGCCTCATTTTACCTCTCAGTCATTCCTAGACTGTATTGACATCTTCATTTCCAGTCCCTAGCCATGACCTTGTGTTTCATACAATTTCATTGCTACCTCCAGTCCAAAAGTTATCAAGTTCTCTCTCTATGATACTCTGATCCTCCTCCAGACTATAGCCAGACCCTAGTTTTGATTTGTCAGCAAACATCAGCATAACCAGCCTGCTTGCCTGCCTTCCTTCCTTCCTTCCTCCTTCCTTCCTTCCTTCCTTCCTTCTGCCACAGTCACAGGTGAAAATATTCAACAAGATACAGTCCAGAAGTGAATCCTGAGCCTTTCAGGTCGGCATTTCCCATCTTAGCACTTCTCAGTTTTGTTCCCACTTGAGTGGGCTCTTGACCCACCCTCTAATCCTTCTGCTCATCCCCATCTCCTCCAGTTTAACTGATCAATACCCTATATCAAATGCATTACTGAAGTCCAGATAGATAGTATCTAATGCATTTCCTTTGACTAGGAAGTCTTATCAAGGGAAGCTATCGGGATAGTTTGGCACAATCTACCTTTGGTAGACAGGAGACAGATGGTAAGAGGCAGATGGGGAGGGAAAGAAAGGAAAGCCATACAGAGCACTGCTCAGCCTGGCAGGCAGTGACTGCAGGATGCTGGCGCCACAGACACTCATTTTCCTTCAAGTAGCATAACAGCATGGGGGTTTAAGGAGGGGAGGGTTTGA
This sequence comes from Egretta garzetta, assembly GCF_000687185.1. Classification (NCBI taxonomy): domain Eukaryota; kingdom Metazoa; phylum Chordata; class Aves; order Pelecaniformes; family Ardeidae; genus Egretta; species Egretta garzetta. The sequence continues at coordinate 213,589 of NW_009258820.1, forward strand.
AGGAGAGGAGTACAATAGCTTTGTGGGTAAATGGAGAACTCATCCCAAATGAGGGGGATGGAATGGGGAAAAGCAATGGTCACGTTTACTGGCGTGGCTGTTGACATGTTGAATGATGACGAATGGCAAAGGTGGACAGGAAACACAAATAGCGTTCGTTTTTCTCCTAGCAGGAGAGCTAAGAAATCAAACAAAACCAAACAAGCCAGTTTTCATTTCACATAATAGGTAATTAAACCAGGGAATTTGTGGAGACCAAAAGATGAGGCCTGTATAGCTTATGCAGTTGTGTGGAAGAAAAGTCCACCAAGACCTTTCCAGCAGAGAGATACGACCCTATGTCAGTGAGTCCCTGTGCAACAGGCTGCTGGAGCCGAACTCCCGCAAGCAGTCCTTGGTCTGCTTATTTTCTCCTTCTGCTCTTTCCGAGGAACTTTGCTCTTAGGTGGGGTTTTTTCCTTTATTTTGTGGGAATAGATTTTTCTTCTCATTTTCCACATGTTCAGGGATGCTTGAGAGCTTCCCATGGATGTTAGACCAGTTTACATTTCGAGTATTTCTTTTCATCCCACGAACATGTCTGTGAGCCTCAGGCAGGGACAATCAGCCATCTGCAAGTTAGACTCTGCTCTTCTCTGAGCAGTTCCTTGGAAATCACTTGGTCTTGGCATACCGACATCATATCATGGAGCCGCCCACGGTGAATTATTTCCAGTATCCCACTGCAATCTTCTCTTCCTCTTTGAATCTTCATCAATCACTTATGAAAGTATTTTTTTCTAACTGTGCCTGAGGGGCCAATGAGCCATGGTCACTTTACGAATGAGCACTTGAACTCATATTCCCCAATTAGTTTTATTTTACCCATTAAGAAATAATGTCCAAAAGCTCATTGGCTGGGAAAAAGCAAATACTTTTACCTTGACAGGAATGAAATTATTTGAAAGTATATTCTATATGGTCCCAAATGATTAGCAGTAGCAGTGTTCACTAAGACTAAAGACTAACAAATAATAAAGTTACTATGCTAAACCAAACCTGTGTTGTGCTTTGATTTCTATTTGAGGGTTGTACACAACTAATATAGTGCAGTAATACTAAAGCACTATTCAGTAAAACCCTGAGCAGTTACCATTTACAGTATTTCATAGTCAGATGA
>NW_009258820.1:214791-233983 GCF_000687185.1 Egretta garzetta
TGAATTGTTGGAGGTAATTTAGATTACAATTTAAAGTTTAATTTAAAAATCTATCAACAAATGTGAAAGTGCTCGGGGAACATTTTAAAATGCACTTTAATCTCACCAGCACAAATAGCTTTTCAGAGCCCTAAACATCATCACCTGGAAAAACAGTAAAACTTTACTGCATCTTTAATTAAATTACAAACACAAAGGATAATTAACTTTTTTTATTTTTATTTTATTCATGCCATTGTTTCCCTTCGGAGTCAATATCTTCAAGTTGCAGGAACAGGATGTTATGAAGAAGTTTACAGCCTGCACATTCCCCCGGGATGTTATTGCATCAAGCAGATGAAGTGCAATACACGCGCACGCACACCCGCACACACAGACGCACACACACAGAATTGACAGAGGTACTAGAGACTGACTAAGATGTTCACCAAAGCATGTAAGAAGCTCGGTTTGAAAAAAAGAAGAGGAATGAATCAATCAGCCAGCCAGCCGAAAAGGGAAGGCAGACTCCGCTGTCCTCAGCATGTACTGCAGGGGCCACACAGTTCATACCATAGAACAGCTTAGAAATTAAAATTCAGCCTGCTCAGGCTGGCCCCTCGCAGAAATGAAGCAATTTGCTCATGTCCTGCCTTTACGTTGACTTCCAAGGCCCGATCATCTCACCATTATTTCTTGGCATTAAGGATTCAGAGGGCATGTATCATTCTTCTCTATGTTAATCTGTAGGGCTGTACAGCCCAGTGGGGTTTGCTTCACAAGCAACTGCAAAACCAGGCCAAATACTTGGGGGGAAAGGTCATTCCTGATGCTTCTGAGCTATTGTTTTAATTTTATTTTATTTTCAACTTGAACCTGCCTGGATTCAAACCTGTGTTGGACCATGACTCTACAGATTGCCCTTGGGAAGCCCCCCAGCACTTGCTCATATTGAGACACATGCATTGACATTGTCTTTAAAGAGGTTTATGCCAACGCATTCAGGGGCATGGTCATCTACACAGGCTTAAATTGTGGAGCGTGTGAGAGAGACATAGAGAAAACATAGCCAGATGCTAGTATTTGCCTAGTTTAAACTCCAAATCGTAAACACTTGATGTTGCACTGGCTGGTTAGAGATGTACGTAGAACAAGAAACTACCCTAATGTGATGGAAAGCTGCTGCTCAGAAAAATTTGCACAAGCTGGGAGCAAGACCTTTAAAATTCTTGGTATTATTAAGGAGTCTGAGTGGAGTTCCTGAAAAAAACCTGGAAACGGGCAGTTTTGATGACTTCAGCAGTGATGCTTAATTTTCCCTGAAGCCAGCAGGACTACTCACTTGAGGAGAAGAAATAAAATCAAATCTGTTCGCTTTCATTATCAGAGATTTTACTCCAGGATTTGCCTATGTGTCTAGAAGCATAGACCACAGTTAGGTGATATCTGGGCTAACCTACTGGTTTCCTACCATCAAAAGAAGCGGTCCGATTCCCGCCTGCTGTCACCAGCTGCAGATCCTACTCTGGCCCATCACGATGCCTCCATACTCACTTGGCCGTATGGTATGCAGATCCAATTTGCTAAGCCAGTGGAAAAAGTCTTTTTTGTTGCATTGGTTTGCCTCCAAACTGGCAAGGAAAATTATCTCAGAAGATGCTCATACAAGTACCAAAAGGGGTAGGATCACCTGGAGCAGGGAGAAACAAGACAAAGATTGTCCTCTTTCAGCTGCAGCGAGACATTACATCATTTCAAGTATATTGTTTGAACAGCCCCTTTGAGAGATCCCTTTTGGGGCAAAGTGCTGGCCACAGGAGAGTTGGGACTGTGAGCAGACACACAGCCTCTTGTTTGGTATCTCTGGGAAACAGGACTTCTGGGCTGGCTTTTTTTGTTACGCGATTTCATCAAAGGCAGAGTTGCCCCGTCAGTGATGCAAGCCAAACAGCTGCAAAGCAGTTTCAAAACAGAAGTCGTGGCTCGCTAATACGGCCGCGCAGCTTCCTTTTCAAAGACAGATTGCTCAAGACACAGGCAAAATAAATTTGGACCTGTCTGCAAAGTACTGTGGAGGCATACCTAGAGAAACATCTGACTCCACCAAGTTTTTTCCACTCCTTGGGGGAACAACCAAAAATATTCCAAATTTTGGCTAGAAGCATAAGTCAAAGGAATAAAAAACAAGAACATATGTGTTCAGTTACCATGGGACTGAGCAGCTTTATGAAATCCCTATCATGAGCCTTTGCTGCCCTCTGTACATGAATGAGTTACATGCTCCAGGCATATATATCAGCAAGCACCTTCGCAAGAGGCACAAACATGCTCCTCGATGTGCTGGTCCTGCTCCCGACCGCAGCTGCGCCGGCACTTAGGCACCCAAGCAATAACCTTCAAAATCACCAGCGCTGCCTAAGATGACCGAGTCTACTGATTTAGAGAGGCTGCACGGCCCCGCGCTCACACGCCGAGAGAACTGCATGGTATTGAGAGATCCCACAATAAGGTCTATGCCATAAAGACAAAGTAATGTGTAAATATGTAAAATGAATATCGAAGGGGGGGACGACACAACACAGGGAGATGAGGGGGAGGAAAACGGGCTGCCATCCTCTGAAAATAAGTGTAGAACCTCATTACGTGAGCAGAAATAAAGAAATGAACACAGAAGAAAAGGAGCACCACACAAACTATATATCATTTTAATTAAAATCTACTATCTGCTAAATATATGTACAGCCATTGGATTTCCTGAGCCAATTGATTCAAATAGGTTTCACAAGGACTCACAGATAAGGAATTAAAAAATAAAATCAAGAGTTCCTTGATAACTAGCTGGAAACTGATCCCCTTTTGGGAAAGTCTTTATTTTATGTAAGTTAATATGGGAGGGGGGTGTTGATCACGGAAGACAAGCCTCTTAATTCCTTTCAAATAAAATGAGCAGGCATGACATGGTGCTATCAGGGAAGAGAAAGAGCTGCCTGTGTGTATTAAACGTTAGTGCTTTGCCTGCTTAATTATTGGTTAATCTAGCAATTTAGCATGCTTCATTTAATTCTAATTAGGAGAATTAATAGGCAGGGAATAAAGATTTAAATAGACTGGCACAAAACAAAACTGAGACTTAAACTGCTCTTGGAAAATGAAGTGCTTTTTTTCTTTTTTTTTTTTTTAAATACAGTTCCTACAGCCTTGCAAGCCTCTCCTCAACAGTGCTGCGATCTTGAACGGCGGGGCCTAGGTCAAATGAGTGATTTTAAAATACCCCGGGCCCAGTCCTCACTTGGCATTGATGAGTGGAGCCATGCAGATTTACACCAAAGCCTGGGATCAGGGTGTTCCTTTTTGTTCCTCTCTCTCCCTCTGAATCTAGACTTTGGGGTTTGGCTTCCTCCCCTGAAAAGGACATATGATATGATAGGAGATTACTGTATTATTTTTACACATCTCTCTCACTTTCTGTCTTCTTTTTTTAAGAGCACAGGGGGTAGGAGATAATTTAGTAGTGACACCATCCTCAGGAGTTACACACCATTCATGTTAAGTGATGCCTTAACTCGTGGAATTGTAAATTATTTTATTCCTTCCTCAGTCTGATGCCTTCTTTATTTTCTCTCTCCTGGCAAAGCTTTGGGGGATGAAGACACGCTCCTTTTCCACTTCACCAGCTGGCTGCCTTCCATTCCTGCCGCCCCCAAATGTTACAGCCTGATTTGCATGGTGTGTTTGTCTTTGCTAATCAAGCTGCGTACTCTGACAAGTCCTACGACATTGGACATGGCTGTTCTTCTAATTAAGGTGCTAATTGAATTAAATGGCTGCGGTAATGAGCAGATGAGCAGCATAAAAAGTAAAGAGTCAGATAGGCCAATTAACAAAAGAGCTGAGCATAATTATAACATTTAAAATACATGCAGCTCTGTACCAATATTGTTAATTGTTACAGGGGAATTTATGATAATTGGCTCAACAACAGGCATGCAGGCTTAACCTGGGATGAAGCCTGTAATTAAAAAAATTATATTCAACACAAAATACAGAGCGGGGATAATTAACACTTGATTTACATAGAAGATGTTTATAAAGTGAAGCAGAGTGCTGCACAAATGCTATACCAAACACGAGTTCTCCCGCGCCGTGGCATTTAGCAGTATTACAAAGGTATGAAAGCACAGGCCAGAAGTCAACCTTGTTTCAGACCTAAGCGTGGGTCAATGCTGACTTTCAGACCAGGGCGACCCTTATTGCATTTTGCTAGCAGAGTTCAAACAAAATCATGGTTCCCCACCCTGTTCCTATTTAACAGAGCTATGTCTTAGCTGTCCCCCATCTGTGGATGCTGCCGTGCCTGCAAAAGAGCACTTTTAGCAGCTTGAGCTGAGCTGTCTACGCTGGTAGTACAGCTGCCTTGGCAGAAAATCTCTTTCAGTTAACACGGTCTTGACTCTCCGCCAGGGGTTCTACCAGCACAGCCAGAGCAGCCGCAGCCTGGCTGGACCTTCAACGGGGGTCTCACGTGGGGTGACCAAGGCAAAGCCCTAGGAACCATCCTTGGAGCGATCTGGAGCCCAGCGCTCCATTTGTACCTATAGAATCATATCATCATAGAATGTTTTGGGTTGGAAGGGACTAGAGGTCATCTAGTCTAACCCATACCTGTTGGATAATGATTTTTTTCCTGTGTTGCCTGCTACATCCTCCCTTCCCCACTGTTCTCCTTCTCCTCCCAGTGAATCACCAGTTCCATGCACAGCCTCCTTCCGCTCCCCTTTCTCAGCCCAGCCCGGAGGAGAAGACATTGGTCTGAATTCTCTCAGGCCCAAGAGGGGCCAGGACCTAAATTTCCCATGGCCTTCTTAAGCTAACCAGCAAACTAGCATTTATGAGTGCACATCGTCCCTTACTGCTGTGTTTTCAGTGAATGGATTTAAGTGTTCACCTTTACTAAAAGGTTTAGGATTTGGAGCCATACGTATGCAAAGGCTCTGCTTTGGATATGCCAGCATGCTCAGCCGTTCCTACAGGAACTAAACTGCTAAATTTAACCATTCCCTACCTGGCTCATTGGCTGCCTGGGCCAATGGGCCAAAAACCCAGGGCCAAAACCGCTCTGGGAACCCAACCCGAGCAAACTTCTGAGAACGCTCACTTCTTTCCTGTGCTTCCATGGACATTCACCCTCAGCCTGCAGACCCTCCTGGGCTGGAGAACACTTGCATTATAGGATGTAGAAATGGCCCAAACTCAGCTGCAGCTGACATGAAAATGCAAAATCTCTTTCTTTTTTTTTTTTTTTCCTTTTTTTTTCATAAAAGCTGGAAAAAGAATACTGACATTGGCAATCTCCGGCTCCTCAGGCTTGTTGAAGGAAAACTACAAATCGTTTTGGTGCAAAATGCATTCTGACGCACGTTCATTGCCACCATGAGATGTCAGTATCTTTATCTCTTAAAGCAATCATTATTTTTTACAAGGCCTATGTACCAGCACAAAAATGTATACTTATGCTATCTGAGAAAGAGCAAGTCAGAAGCTCCTCAGTTATACTAAATGTGTTTCACAAGCAGATATACAGAATCAGTGGGAGGCATTTCAGAAAAGTACAGAACGCAGAGATGGGCAGGTAGGTTTCTATATACTTTTAAGTTTGTGCTGTGGCTGCCATTTATTGCCCCTGTCTGCTCCCTGCCTGCCACTGCGTACAGCACTGAGACAATTAGCGGCTGGATGCTGTAATGCAAATAAACACATTACAGCGTTCATCGGAATCACATTTTGTCTTAATCTGTGATGAGGTGCAAGGGAAGAAAAGAGCACAACAGCATTACGGTGACTTTTAAAAAGCCTGTTCTTCCCAGCTCTTACCACAGGAATGTCAAAAACACTGTGGGGGTCTGTCATGAAAGGGCAACAGCCACCCCAACAGGGAAAGACAAATTTTAGCACTGAGATCAGGAGCCAGCATCAGCCAGCAAGGGAGGCTGAGGCTGAAAGTCTAAAACACTTTGAAGTTAAGTGGTAACACTGACAGGAGAGGTAGCCAGGGTTTTATCAGCATGTGTTTGGTTTTCTCTCCTTAATCTCCAAGCCAATAGCCATAAACTTGTTTAGCCCACCGCTTCATCCCTGAATCTGACTCTCACACAGAGAAAATGAGGAACGAACAGGAGTACTGTAACTGTAGTCAGTTGTCTGTTATGCACCACTGTACTGTTAATCACCATAACAGGCTCATTTATCCCTAAGTCTCTTCGCGGGTCTTTGGCAGAGAAAAACAACATGCTGAGCTAACTCTTGATATACATGTCACTTTGGAATACCTTGGATGTGAATAGGCAATAGAAAATTACATTTCGAACCAGTCCAGAAACAGAGATGTTGACAACTGGGAGGATTTATGCATACAGATTAAAATCACCCTTTCTTCTTATTTTTTAAATATCTCAAAATGTGTTTGGGCTGGAACAGAAACAAGTAAAAAAGATAGGACATTTCCTCAAAGATCTTGACATTTTAGGTCCTGATCCTGCAAATGCTTAGGCACAAACCTACATTAGGGTGTAATTACTTCTGTTGAACTTAATGGGGCTAATCACATGGGCAAAGTTGGGTGTGGGCAGAAATGCTTGAGGAATCAAGGCTAATTACGCATAACTTTTGTCACAAAACAAGCCGACTTGTAAGGCAAATCGTCTCAGTTATACTGAGAATATCGGCTGCTGCATGACCAAGCATGCTCTGCAATGGTGCGTTTACACAGCTGTCCTCACGATGTTACCTTCAAAATAGCCTTTTATTGCAGATGAAGGTAGCAAAACTTCTACACTGATCTAATTTTCTTGACTTTAAAACATGAAGTAGTATTTTCTAGGTTTCAATGAACCAAAGTATCTATAATTCTTATTCATAAGCTATTGCATATTTCACATAGGTGGTCAAAAAATCACCACCAAAAAATCACTAAAACAATGACTAAAGCCAGAATATCCAGAAGTAAAGTTGCAGTCAGTCACTTGATTTTATTACTCAAAAATTTCTATAATTCCATAGTTTATAAAAATTCTATGATAGCCTTTGTTTCTTTATTCATTATTGCTAAGCACTGATTGGACAGATGGTGTGAGCTACATGGGGGTTTTTGCCCATGTTCATTGACAACGAATATATATTCTCAACATAACTACTCAAAAGTGTATACTTGAAAACCAATTTCAACTGATGTTTTTTTTTCAAGCCAAAATTGCAGGCCATATTATTTAGTCAGCACACAAAAGTTTCCTAAATATTTTTGCCAATAGAACATTCAGGTCCCTGTCCAAGGGCTGTGAGTCTAATAGTAGGTGTAGTGAACATGAATCACAGAATCACAGAATGGCAAGGGTTGGAAGGTACCTTGGGAGATCATCCAGTCCAACCTTCCTGCTAAAGCAGGGTCACCCAGAGCAGGTTGCACAGGATATCGTCCAGGCAGGCTTTGAATATCTCCAGAGAAGGAGACTCCACAGATCCCCTGGGCAGCCTGTTCCAGTGCTCCGTCACCTTCAAAGCAAAGAAGTTCTTCCACATATTCAACTGAAACCTCTTCTGCTTCAGTTTGTGCCCATTGCCCCTTGTCCTGGCGCTGGGCACCACTGAGAAGAGTCTGGCTTCATCCTCATGGCATCCACCCTTAAGATATTTGTATGTGTTGATGAGATCCCCTCTCAGTCTTCTCTTCTTCAGGCTAAACAAGCCCAGCTCTCTCAGCCTTTCCTCATAGGGGAGATGCTCCAGTCCCCTAATCATCCTTGTTGTCCTCCTCTGGACTCTCTCCAAGTAGTTCCTCATCCTTCCTGAACTGGGAAGCCCAGAACTGGACACAGTACTCCAGGTGCAGTCTCAGAAGCAAGAAATGACAGGAGGCAAGTCACTGGAAAAGTTCTTTGGATGGCCCACATATACTTTCACTCAACCACATTTTCCAACATTTGCCAAGGTCACAGGTCTATCCTGATGCATCACAGAGGTTTAAGGTGAAAGAACATTACATTTTATCACAGGATATGTAGTAAAGCCAATAGTAGCGATGGGAATGAGAAAGATGAAATATAATCTCCACAGACCATTAGTACATCTCCTGTACAAAGACATGTTCAAAGAAAATATTTCAATTCAGCTCAAAATCTAATTAAATTATGCAAAATAATAATTTTGATTTGATTTTTTCCAATGGAAAAAAAAATCTTAGTAAACTTAAAACTTTCCCACTACCTACTTCAGTTTTGCAGGGACTTAATTTTCTGTTGAGCAGATTGAAAAAAGTCCTGACCAGTCAGGCTTGTAACGGTAAAGTCAGCCCTAGATATTAACTCAGTGTTTGCAGAAAGCAAGTTAAAAATGAGCAAAAGATTATTAAAAACAGGACTGAATATTCATTGAATTATTTTGCTGAGTTAATACTGCTCTAGCAGCAACTTCAAGGGCAGTAGCAGCTGCTCACCCATGTTTTTCTTATGCAAGTAAGACCACCATAGGTTTCACCAAGACCTAAATCTTTGCAGAATGGTGTCCAGCCGTAGCTTCCTAGGGTGAATATACCTGTTTGTTAGTATTTTCAAATTTTCCAAAGCACATAACAGAACAGCAAGCAATATCAGCAGAGCTGACAGCAGTATCATTTACTTACCTGGGCCCTTTCAGATCTATAGGTACACCCTCGTCGTAGAAATACATAATACAGGGAGCTGCATCAGTGAACCCGGTGACAGGTCTACAAAGGAGGCAATCACCATTTCTGTGGCTGTACCAGGAAAACAGGCATACGAGAGAGGCTCGTTACCGATCCTTCCAGCAGGGGTTTACCCAGTACTGCCAGCTTTAAGAAATTCAGTAATGTGTGAGTCCAATCAAGATGATAGAGAGATACAATACCATGGCTGACAAAATCATATGGCTCCAGGAGCAGATGCTTTATGGGAAGGATAACGCTTCTTGAAGTGAGATCCCAGCAGAGGTGACAAATATGCCTTCATAGGCTGGAGTGCCACAGGATAGACTAGAATTAGCAAAGATCAGAAACGGGGCCCACAAGTTTTAGGAAGAAGGGGGTTTTACTGTGTATTAAAAAGCATGCCAACAACCAGAATGTGAATATCCAGTACAGGGGCTTTAATGTGATGGTCTCACTTTCAATCTGGGTGACATACATTCTACCCTAGCCCACATGTGCTCCAGATTATGGTTTTGTCCATGAGGATCAGCAGGATACATCCTTGTATCACCTTCAAAGTGACCCCAGTTTTTGTGTTTCAAGTATATTAAAGGCTCCAAAAACCACCACGAACAAAGGAAGAAGTAAGAAAAGTATGGCCATGGCCCAGCCTGCAAATAGAAGAAGAAATCTCCCAAACCAGGAATGTTTAAAAATAAAAACACTGTAACTATAACCTGGCTGTGTAATTTATATGTATTGGGAATCTTTCAGCTGGCTAGAGATGCTATAATTATACTACAGGAATCTGACTATGAATTTGGCATATCAGTTTTGAAAACATGCCCCAGGGTTTCCAAGCTGCCATAATTTTACTTGAGCAGTAATGGAATAAATACAATCTAGATACATGTTGCTGTTCTTCAGCATAACTACTTCTTCAGGCAGATTTACCATAACGCACTCTGAACAGAAAAACTATGGCTCATTTACAAATGTAATTTCAATTGAGGATAGTTTTCCAATCTTCTTTCATTTGAGTCTCAATTGAACTTCTTCTCCCTTTTGATGGCATGATTAGACATTGTGAGAGCTGTTGCAGATTAGTCAAGCACAGAGAGAGTAAATTGGGAAGGATGTTTTATCAGTGCACGTCACAATATATGAAAGCAGATGTGTATGCTCTGAGCTGTTCCCTCAAATTACTGTTATGGAATAATTTAGCCCTTTTGATTCTCACAGATTACTGCTTCCACTGATCGTGCTGTCAAAATCAAAGTGAGCACTTCATTCCGCTTTTATTCATGCCAGATCTATTTTGCTTTCATAATGAGCAGATATTACCACTGCACAAAGAGGATAAAGACATTCACAGTGATAGATAGGCGAGAGATTAAATGGGATCTTTATGACTTCTTCAGCCATCAGTTTTGACTGTGCGATAAGACGAGTCGAGTTGGGCACTGATTTGTTCTTTATTGGAGCCAATATTAGCATGAGCTTACCAGTGCACAGTCTGATAAAATCCATTTAAGGTGGAATCTGTGTAACAATTCATGAGTTACAAGAACTTCTCCTATAAAATGCATCTTCAGCAACCTCTGCAAAGGCAAAATAAGCCATTTCAGAATTATAACTCCTTACTTTCTGGGGCAATAATTAATTTATAATTCTGTGATTTAAGGGTCACCTTGGGATTATCAACACTCCTGGAACCACAGGTTTCAATCCTCACTCTCAAACCACCACTTAGCTTGCTAGTGTTCCAAGGGATGTTTGGGCAACCCCCTTAAAAACCAAGCCCTACCTGATCCACACAAGTTTAGAAGTTGTGTGGTAAAGTTTCCCCACTTTGCTTGGCTACGGGCTTTCCACTGCCTCACGGTCCTGCTGTGCGCACAGTCTTTCTCCCACCTCTCCTCCAGCCTGCAGAAAGAGCAGTGTTACATGTCTATAGCTTGCAAAATCCTTTGCCATAAAAGTTCCCATAGAAATACTGTCAGATAAGGGCCAGTTAAAGTGTGTTAGAGGCAAATTTGAGGTGGCGGGGGGCGGGGGGGCGGAATTTGGAGCAAACTGGGGAACTCCACTGGGAAGCCAAGACTTTAAAGACTGTCATGCTTCCTTTTCTAATATCTCAGATTGGCATTGGGGTTCACATGTCTTTCTGGCAGCACAAATTTTGCTGTTTTTCATTCTAGCAGCAGATTACAACAAAGTTATGGAAGGAATGGCACCTGAACCATGCTATCTGTCACCGTTGTGGAGGCTGTGATTGCAATGAAAATGGGAGTACAGGAGATGTATACTTCTGTTCTGCAGTTTGAGACTCCTGGAACCCAACCCAGTTGCTCAGCTGAAGGTCCAAGCACAACATTTCTTCCTCAGGATTCCCTGTTCTGCTGTGGTTGAAGGAAAGAGCTATCACAACTAAACCCATGATCTGGGGATTAGGATCAGCATTCAGAGTTGCAAATGGTTGCATTAATTATATCCAAACTATCTGTGGATTTTTGACTAGCAAATCAATGCAAAAAAAATCTTCTGAGGGACAGGTTTTTTTAGGAGACCTGGCTCCACCATGCTTCTGGGATTAATCATAAAGAACTGAATGGGTTGGGGGCAATTTTCAGTTCCAGAAGCCAATTTGAAAGTGTATCAAAATCAATTCTGTCCTTTTTCAAGGCAAAGGTATTTGTGTACTTAGCACATTTGTGTAATTTAATGTTCCTCTGGATCGTGAGTGGGCCCAAAAGCAACAATTGAAGTTGGAGTCTCACTGAATATGATTTTGTTCCAACCCTTGCTGAAAGAGCACAGTCAGGCTTTCTTCATAGGGTACCCATGGCCCTACCCAAGTCTATCTCTGCATGTAGAGACCCCATGAGGACTCTATAAATCTTCCAGCCCTATACAAGCCTGCTCAGTACCTGATACTATGCAGTTACTCACTTCAGTCAATGTCAGAAGCGTGTTTCACATCTGTTAAACCAGCACACACAACACAACCACAAGGCAGGGAGCTGGGTTTTATCCTTCCTTCACTTTTATTATGATGAAAGCTCAACTGCTTGCAGAAAAATATTTTCTTTGTGCATTTTTCAGTGTGCTAAGGAAGCAGTTGGTTAATACATACTTCTGTGGGGAAGTAAAGAGAAAATACCCACTCCCTATAATGACCTGGCTGCACATGTAATTTCTTGCATCTGTAGTTATAAGTTATACATAAGTAATTGTCATTCATGTATCAGCCAACATTTTATTTCAAAGTATAAGTCCAACTAACTCAATAGAGATCATGGTAGTTAACATAGCCCTGTATGATCAAAATGGACAAATTATACTAGGCCACGGTTTTTTTTTTTAATCGAGTTACATTTTATTATTTTTTTCATGCACTGGAATATTGAGATAGTCTCAATGGAAAGCAACATTTGCTGTCTTCTCCAGTTCTCCAAAATGGCTTTGACTCCTGATGCTGTTCTCCATTGTGATATAATGCAGCAGGGTGTATCTTGACCTAAAAGCACAACCATCTATCCGTGCATTCAAGGGATTGCTGTCCACTGTTTTCAAATATCTTTCATGTAGTCTTCACATGAATGTGCAGTAAGCAATATAATTCTTGCCAACATAAAATAGTCTTAAGAAGGTAGGTACTATATAAGCAGTGAAGTAGGATCACTCTGAATGTACTGCCTTTAACAGCAAACACCTTCATAACCACCTGCCAAAATGTCTTTTGTTTAATCGGGGTTATTTTTCACATTTTACAATTTAAGATAGAAAATTATGAGTGGATTATCAGGGAACTTCAATATTCATGGGGAATTACACAACTAAGAAGGCCCCAAACCCAAGCAGGAATTGAGATTATATTTCTGTACCCCTTCTAATGAATAAAACAAATGCCAAAATTCTATTAAAAATATTTTCAAACAAATACCATTGCAGGAAACAAAAACTTTATGGACAACACAAGAATGCCAAGGCTGAAAAAAGCATGATACAGTCCAAACCTAGGTAGATGAACCATCCAGAAGCAATGATTCACTTTACAATATAGATCATCTGTATCAACAGACAGGTGAATAGAAAATCTACAATAGAGCAACACCCACACAAAGTTCACACTCAACCTCAGTTAGAAGTGCTGACCTCTCTCTTCACTGAATGAATTCAAGGAGGCCAACAGGTCCTTGTCATTAGCCACCTTATATTTTCTCCTTATTTTAAGCTTTGTCACAAATTTGATATTTGGACTAAATTTACTACCTATTTTTTACAATTCACAGGTTTTCTGAAAAAAAGAAATGCCTGATATGTTGTTTTGCTTTAAGACAACAAGAAAACCACAGTTTTGAGATAGCAATTGATGATTTCAATGTCAACATCACTCCTTCGCACAAACAGTACCATCCCAAATATACAGGCAGTGCCCTCCACTGTATAACAGCCCAGATTAAGATTGGCAAATGACAACCTCTTCTCATTCTGCCTCGTATCGCCAGTATCCTGCAGGTAACAGTCATAAACAATTTTCTTGTATTCATCTGTGAAAAAACAACTCCCCTGTGCTCTTAAACGACTGGGGATAGATGACTCTGTCTGCAACCCCATCGACAGTGCTGACCAGAGGCAGGGAGACGGCAAGATACATGTCCTTATGGACCATGGTGGCAGCTGCATTACAAGTATATGCCAGCATAGAAGAAGCTATCAAGAAAAAAACAGCTATCAAATGGGTCACTGCACCTTGCCGTACACATCTTAATGTTCCTTAGCACGTAAAATCCATCTTTTCTTAGGCAATCAGGGAGTGAATTAAAAGAGCTCTTTAAAAGAATCCCCTACTGGGGACATCTGCGGGAATTACATTTATACCAGTGAAAAAGTTCTTGCTTAACTTGGCGTTACTTTTACTTACCTGAAAGAATACAAGTAGATCCAAGACACATAGTTTACCTCTTACTTTAAAAATCCACAGACAGCATAAGTGCTTTAACTGCCAGTCCCTCTTAGCGAGAAATAAAGGAGGGTTCCCCCCTGAGGTTGTAGCAAGAGGCTGGAGAATGGGGGCAAGGTTCTGGTTCTGTTGGGCAAGACAGTTTGATCTGCATCTCAGTGCCTCAAGTTTAATAATATATAATTTCTTCCAACTTTCTCATTTATTTCCATTTTAATTTAATCATAGAAATTACTGTCTTGAAGCAGCTATAAAATCCGCATCACCTCTATATGCAAAGGGTTTGGTGTTAGGGTATTATTAACAATGAAATGACAAAACATTATAATTCATAATGCTGGTTTTTTTGTGAAGACACATGTAGGAGACCCGCTGTTCACACCTGCCTTAGGATAGGATTCCTCCCAGACACACACACACGCACACACCTTCTGGCCTCAGCAAATTGTTTGGTGTACAAATGGGCTGAAGTATAAATGCAAGAAGAGATACAAAACTGAATCAGAACTTTGCACACACATGGGCATCTTTCTTCCAGACAAAGCATTTTGTTATATGTCTTCCTCAGCTTCCCATCCTGTAAAATGAGGATAACCATAATTATCTCATTGGCATGGAGACAAATTAACCAGTCTTCAAGAAATGCCATAAGAGCTGGGTATGGTTTATGTTACAGAAGCACAAAATATGAACAGAAAGATGATAAACGAATAATGCAGCAAAGGAAGTTAGCACAGGAGTAAGATACCCAGCCCTGGAAATGTAGATGAATGTGAAGCCTGGGGAAACTCAGTGAGTATTTGATATGGTAGTCAGAAATGTATCTGATATAAAACATTGCTGTAAAAACAGTCATAGCCATTCAGGGTGTATGTCATTAAATATGATGACAGTGTGATCTGTGCCAGTGTTACGGGATTTGCTTGTTCTGTGTCTGCTCCTGCTAACTGTGTTAATCACCATCAGCAAATCATTTTACAGCTTTGGTATCTGGTGGCTGCGTAGTTGGCATGAGTTCACAAACTTCTAAGCCAATGCCCACAACAAACCTTACCCAAGTGATGCAGCTTGGCATGGGAGGCTGTGCTAGCCACCTTTCCAGACGTACACCGGGCACAGCAGCGCCATGTACCTGGAGCAGGTTCGGGATGGCCGATGGCAGCTCCACCTGCCCCCAGCACCAGGAGCCATCACACAGCTGGCCACAGCACTGGGACAATCATCCATAGCACAGGCTCATGTCAAAGGCATTGCCATGACCACAGCTGGGAACACCTGGATTTAACTAAATCCTAATTGGGATGACATTAAGAAATAGTAATGATTTCTGACATGAATGAATTATGGGCTGGTGCCATTCTCGGAAGAACATTCTTATCTTTGCTGAAGTTGCCTTAAGGAGATAAGGAAACACATTAAGAAGGAACCTAAGCTAAAAAACAAGGTGCTCAAAATAAAATATCATCGCATGGAAGGATTCATGGCCGTTACTGCAGGTAGGTATGTGCCATATGCTGAATGCTATAGCCGATTAATGCTGTTTGTCTACACTAGTCTTAAAAGGAGACATTTGTAACCAGAAATGTATCCAAAGGTCAGGGAAACACAGCTTTGATGGACAGTGAATTTTTCAACATACCTGAGAGGCTTATACAGAAGAGGGCCACCTGGGATAAGTTACTTGTATGTCATTTTACACTCCATAGAGATGAAAGCAGAAGAAATGAGAAAATACAGCGTTGTGAGTCAATATAAATCTTTCTGAAGCTATGAAAGTAGCTTCTCATTCAAGTCCAACCCGAAAGAACCATTCATGTCATGACCATATGGCAAGATGTAAACCAAAATTGTTCATGTAATCCAATATGTTTCTTTTATAACAGATGTAAGATGTCCAGGACCTAAAGCATGGGTGAGAAGAATTGGTTTTGTGCTTGTATTCATCAAAGAAATAGCTAAAAGATCAGACTAAGAAAGAGGAGGGGAAGAACATAGACCAGCTTCTTAAGTAGCATGGCCTTTAGGAAAAGTCTTGAGAAAATGGAGAGTTTGTTGTTGCCCAAGTGTTATCTTAGATTTGGAGTGATGAGAACTGGCAGCAGCTCTTCTTTCCTGGCTCCTGCCCAGTCAGTTCAGGGACACAAGACAGTGCAGCCTTTGCCCATAGACCAGAGCAGAGGTTCCCACAGCCCAGTCACTTATTTATTAACTTTACAGGAGCCATCTACAGAGCCTTGGCTGACTGTTGAGAAGAAAAAAAAAAAGTCACAATACGGAATGGGCAGTCAAGGAGGGTCCCTGCCTGGGATGGGTACAGGCAGTGACAGGGAGAAGCAGGCACCACCAGAATCACCAAATGGGGAAAGAGGTGCCTGTGTCTTCCCCCTCTCCTTTAATTTGCAGCAAATGTGTTACCGGTGTCACCTCTGTCAGAGTCCCATGAGCCCATGTCCCCAGAGCGTTAGAGGGAGGGCTGTGCCATAGCGCAGGTACAGCCCTGCCCGGGTGCCTTTGGGCAGCAAGGCAGCTTAAAAGAAGACCAACAGATTATGTTTGCACTAAAGGCTTGTGTGGAATCGTGTGAGCAAGCTGCATTTGGGTGATTTTTTTTTGCCATTTTGCATTTGGCAAATGCGGTGTTCTTAATTGCCATGTTGTGCCTCTCACAAAAGGCAGGGATGATGGAGAGCACACAACTACCGTGTCCTTCACACCAAACATGCTTCTGTCGGCACTGAGGAGCATGGGCAGACTGCAGGCAACAGCATAGTTTCACTTGCTTTTGAATGACTCTTTGGCCATTTAATAACCTCTCCCATTCCCTGATTTAAGCCACTGTCACAGTTTAAAGTTTTAGCAGGGAGGGAGCAAAAGCCACTATAAAAGTAAAAACCAAAATGCTTCAGAGAACTGGAAGATGAAGAAAAGCAGCTGTTCCTGATGTTAAATTCAATGGCAGTAAATCCCCTCCTTTTTTCCAGTAGTTTTTTCCAGAATTAATTTACAGTCCAAAACATATCTCACGGCATACAAATCAATCTCTATTGAGCCTGCCTGCCATTAGAGAAGGTCCAGAAGGGGTAAAAAATAAAAATGGACTGTAAGTAGTTGCATCGTGACACATTTTTCACTTTGAAGAAGTCTGTAAATCATGTGGCTTACAAAGTTGAAATGAAAGTCCAAGTTGTCCTTCTGATGACGGTCCCTGTTCTGCAGTAAGGCCAATGGACTAGCGGGGGGTTCGTCCCTGCCGTGGAGGGTCTGGCTCTGGAGTTACCCAGATGTGCTCTGCTTGGTCCTGAAGCTGCCACAAGCCTAAACCACGCAGGGACAATTAATGCCAGCACAGTCACCAAAACAGGGCTGTGCCGGTTCACCCCCGATTCCAGAACAAAAGCAGCTCCCTTTGGTCCTACCAGTGTGTTTTAAATACTTTGATAAAGTTTCCACCTTAAGGATTGTGGGGAGCAAAAAATAGAAAAGCAAATTGCAGAATGTAGACTGAAGTACTTGCGATCCTTGTGACAAATACTAATGTATAAATCAGCAGCCCAATCCAGGCCCGGGCCGCTGATCATGTTCTTTGCTGAAATGTCACCTGTTCCTATCTAACGATTTGCATAATGCAAAGCTTCTCACTCGTAAAATACAGATTAAGAGGGGAAGCAAAGAGTCATTCTCGAACCATGGAGCCATTTCAAACGAAAAAAAAAAAGCAGTCTTTACTATTAACCCTGTCGTAGCCACAGGCTTTATTTCCCTTTTTTGCATTTGAAACCATAGCTCCATCTGGAAAGGAAAATACTCAGTTTGATCCAGCCGTGCCTTTTTTATTTGCTTCATTTCTATTGCACTCTCTAATTCACCATGAACAGAAGTGAAATAATTAAACCATTTAACACTGGAACTTTAGTGAAACCTTTCACTGGTCTCATAGAGCCTGTCTGAAATTCATGGACGTCTATCGGCAGATTCCTGTCAACGTCAATGGGGTAAAGCTCTAGTAGCCATTTTGGGGAAAATCCTTTGCTTTTTTTTCCCCCATACTCTTTATCTTGCCATAAGGTGTATGTCTCTGAGCGCTATCTCACTGCCTAGGATGAAGGGGGGCTTTCATTTTTCTTTTCCTGCAGTGAAGACAACAGCGCTTATGGCCACACCAAATTCTTTTAAATCAGCTTTATGCAATGTTAGCTTTATATTGCTAATAAAAAGCATTCAGGGTAGTGCTGGAGTGACAGACACAAAAACAGGAAGCTATGTTGAACTGAATATGTCGGGATTGAAAACTATGCCACTTACTAAAGATTAGGATGAGGCTCATCCTTTCCCACATTATCTTAACAAAGACTGGTTTCCTGCAGGGCTCTCCATTCTCCTCTTAAGCAGCTGGTCTGGGCCATCACCAGAAACTGGGTGCTGGTGGTCATTGGGCTTAGAGTAGCAACTCCTTTACTCCATCTGACCATACTGCTCTGAGGCAGAGTTTAAGTTATTCAAGGGATGAAGGCTGTTTTCTTGCAAGAACTTCAGACTTGCATATGCATGTATAATCATAGAATCATAGAATCGTTTAGGTTGGAAGAGACCTTTAAGATCATCAAGTCCAACCCTGCCATCCCACCACTAAACCATGTCCCTAGGCACCTCATCTACACATCTTTTAAATACCTCCAGGGATGGGGACTCCACCACCTCCCTGGGAAGCCTATTCCAGAGCCTGACAACCCTTTCTGTGAAGAAGTTTTTCCTAATGTCTAGCCTAAACCTGCCCTGGCACAACTTCAGACCATTTACTCTCATCCTATCATCCGTTACCAGGGAGAAGAGGCCGACCCCCACCTCGCTACAGCCTCCTGTCAGGCAGTTGTAGAGGGTGATAAGGTCTCTACTCAGCCTTCTCTTCTCCAGACTATAATGCTACAAAGGCGGCCATGGTCCTGACCACAGCATGTGCCACATCTTCTGCCAGTTGTGTCTGGCAACTCCCCTGCCCAAGCCATTTCGCCCAGGCAAGGCGTTTATAAAAGTTTAAGATCTCCATACCTAAAAGACAACTTCTTTCTGCACACCATTGTGACGAGATGGGAGATGGGAGCACGTGCCGATGCTGCCACGTCCTCTGTTCGATTGCCTGCAGGGCAGCGGTGGGGGATTTTCGGAGGAATAGGTTTTATTCTGGCGTTCCCCCGCAGGCTGCCAGCGCCCAAGCCCATTAACCTTCAGGGAATGGTTCAAAGCTTATCTATTTTCTTGTGGTCCTGAACTGCAAGTTGCTGAAGCCTCCTTGCTTTCTCTGGTGATAGAGGGGGGTTAGCATGCTGTACTGTGCTTGCTGCACCCCGCTGCACCATGCAGGCGCTTCCATTTCTTTCAGGAGGCTGCATTTGTTCATTCACCACTGATTATGCAGCTTCATGATTTTTTTTCCCTCAAGATTTCTAAATCCTGGAGAAAATAAATAAGCAAACTTAAACATAATAAGGTGCAATAATGAACACTAAGGCTGCAGCCATTTCGCATAAGCACAGCCAGTGGCAGGGCACAGTGGG
>NW_009258820.1:234043-240758 GCF_000687185.1 Egretta garzetta
AAGAATCCGAAGAGCAAAAGTGAGAAAACTCATGGGTTGAGATAAAGACAGTTTAACACGTAAAGCAAGGGCTGCACAAGCAAGCAAAGCAAAACAAGGGATTCATTCACCACTTCCCATGGGCAGGCAGGTGCTCAGCCATCCCCAGGACAGCAGGGCTCCATCACGTGGAACGGGGACTTGGGAAGACAAATGCCATCACTCTGAACATCTCCCCCTTCCTTCTTCTTGCCCCAGTTTCTATACTGAGCATGACGTCCTATGGTCTGGAACAGCCCTTGGGCCAGTTGGGGTCAGCTGTCCTGGCTGTGCCCCCTCCCAGCTTCTTGTGCCCCTGCTGCAAAAGCTGCAAAGTCCTTGATTCTGGGTAAGCCCTGCTCAGCAACAACTAAACCATCAGTGTGTTCTCAACATTATTCTCATCCCAAATCCAAACCCCAGTGCTATGCCAGCTACTAGGAAGAAAATTAACTCTACCCCAGCTGAAACCAGGACACAGGAGTGGCAAGCACGCTACTTGCATGACTAAAGATTGGGCCGACTACTTTGGGATAAGGCAGAAAGCTTTGAAATGTTAGATACTGTTTCTGCTTATTTAGAGATACTTTTCTGGTGATACAAATCTGAACAAGAATATCAGTCTGAAAATAGAAGAAAGTGTGGTAAAACTCATAATATTTGAGAGTTGCAGAAGTCACATAGGAACAGAAGCTCTTACATGATGCTGGAAGATGAGTTTAGACATACAGTTCAACACTGATTTCCATGGGATTCATGAACCAGGCTTTCCAGAAAATCTCCTGAATCCATCTCCTTATGCCTAAGAGATAACCTGGAAGGTCACTCCCCTCCTTACTGCCTGTTTTCACAAAATTTGTCAGAAATGTCTATGACCTTATCAGTTCAGTCAAGATTGTCCAAAAACTATGACAAAAACATGGACAAGCAGTGACATACAGAACAGGATTTCATGGAAACAAAGCTAAATATGGAAAATAAGGAGGCGCAGCTGATGAGAAGAAACTGGAAAGGGGGCATCAGAGACAAGTTTTACATAGCTACACCAGAGAATTTTGCATAAGCTTAACTATAGATCAGTCAAAGGGTGGGAAAAGTGTTACTGTTTTTTCCCTCCTTAATCTTCTCATTTTAAAGTTGATCTTTCAATATCCAGTCTAAAAAGAGATGTTTTCTGAAGTCAAGGGCAAGAATATAGGGCTCAGAGGAAAGTAACTTGGAAGAGAATCTGTCTAAGCTCTAAGCACTGATGGCCATGGAGACTGCTGAGGGGGTGTGGGTTTGTAATGTTTTTAATAAAAATAGGCACAACTACCATGCAAATATTAACAAAAGTTGTTGGGAACATTTTCCTATGAACTGGATCACGTCTTCTTCTGGGTACTTCTAGCTTTCTGATGTGTCCTCCTTTAGACTTGGACTTTCCCCTCTTGCATCACCACTTTCTTCTCCATTAGTGATTCTTGATCCCGTTGTCATCGTGATTCTTGAGAATCTGCTGGCAGTTCACCCTATAGCACATCCTCTTCCTGGAAGCCTATGGACTAGATGGTCTAATGGGTCTTTTCCACCACACAATCTGTGATTTTTGTCTTTATACAGGACTTCATTCCCCATTTCCCCTTCTATCTCCTTCTACAAATTGAGACTGGCTGAGGGGAGTCTTAAAATAGAACGAACTGTCACTTAAACTCTCTGCATCACTCAGTCATTCTTATAAACAGGGATCTCGTATGGCTTCAGCACTGCCAGGAAAGCGAAGCCTCTCAAAATTTCTCAATATTCAAGATGTGCAGAATACATTACAAAGAGCAGGTTTATCCACAAATACTTGTCTTTCAAAAGTAGCATTGCTGCTCAAAGATGTTTGCAGCATCCACACTGACACACACAGAGTCTTCAGAAGCTTCAGCACTTCCAAATACGCAGCTGCACTGTTCAACATCTTCCCACAAAAGCTGGGGGAATTTTTTCATGAATGTTTGTCTTGCATAAAGAAAACTGTAGGATTCTATAGCCTGATCTGCAGTCGGTGTAAGGCTTTATATACCAGTGCCTTCTCTGGACACAGGCTAAATTACCAAATCTAAATTCTGTCTTAATTTGCACTGTACTTTTAGGATTATGGACTGTCTTTGACACCAGGAGAATTAATTCCCGAGATCCACCCTGATGCCCTTTTTAACAGAGAGTTTGTTATGCCAACTCTATTCCTCCCACAGCTGAAGCTGAGCTATCTATAGCCACTCTTAATTAGCACAGGCCTCTTTAATTGACATCTCTTAGCTTCATATAGAGGCTACCGCTTATTTTCCTCTGATGTGGCAAAGCATGGTGATGTCTGCAGGGCACTGGGATGGCACTGTGTCATCAGCTGTGTGGCTGGCTCACTGATAAGGATCTGCTCTCAGAGACTCAGTGGCAGAACAGCAGTGGTATTCACTTCTGGTGAGTATTGCAACGATCCGAAGCAGCAAGAGACTCAAATGCAGATTTAAGTCCCAAAGTTAATTGCTGAATTGGGAGCGGAGCCGAGCACTGCTATGTCTATGAGATACTCTTCCTAATATAAGAAGTAGACTCCTCTATTTTCTGCAGCATTATGTAATATATTCCCTCCTGTTTGTGTTCTGCTAATATTTCTAAACCTTTTTTAGCATTGCCATTGCTCAGATCCTTTCATCTTATTTTAGTGATTATTATAGAGGTATCTAGGATTGCCATTCTCCTCTTACATTTATCCAAGTTACACATTGTTTTGCACAAGCTGTCTATACAAAATAATAATAATAAACTTATTAGTTATTGTTGTGCTTGAGTCCAAGCAAAAGGTGAGCTGCTTTTCTACTCTGTTGAGAATTCTATTAATCTTCAGAAAAAAAGATGGAGAAACAGACATGGGGAGAGAATAAAATGGGTTGCAGGTTCAATGGATATTATCTGATATATTTAATAACTCTAGTATCACAACTCTTTGGTTATAATTCTGTTCAAAAGAATAGATGTGATATGATCATTCTCTCTTTTTTTGGTGGGTTTGTTTTTTTTTTTGGACAACAACTGATCAAGAAAAGTGAGTGATTTTCCCCTCCAGTTCTTTCCCTCTGCTTCTGTCTCTTGAGAACAATTCCTTTGCTGATTCTTGCAGCAGAGATTACGGTCCCATTTCTAATCAGTTACAGGATGCATTTGGCTGTCTTGAAGTGGGCCAATGTGCAAGATAAATAATAAGATTACTTACTTTCTGTGCTCAGTTACAGTAAAGAATTCAAGTTTACATAAACATCAGGTACTGATCAGGTTCTTTCTTATAAACATCTCAAAGGTAAGGTGCTTATTATTTCATTGGAACTGGAGGATTTTCCCTGCAGATAATTCTTATATTTTTTTAGGCTATGAAAATCTGCATTAGACAATACCCTGAGCTATAGAACTGCACAGACCTGAAAGGCAGAGAATGGTAAACAAAATGCCCCAAATGAGGTTTAAAACATCTGATATTAAAAGCAGCAGATTGCATTTGCTTTCATATAGCAAATCTTAAAATTTACCAGAGGTAAAAAAGATTCTAAAGTCAACTACACTGTGCTTTTACCAAAAACCACTAAGGGAAAATACAATAGGAAACAGAAGAAAAAATATTTTTTTTTTGTCCTTGATTTTCCCTTGAATGGAGGCAATCTGGTAGAATTTGCATTTTACAGTCAGGGGCCCCGTTCCCTCCCTCCTGCCTGAACCACTCACCCCTGCTGCAGAAGTCAATGGGCGTTCGGTGTTCCTTGCTGAGGCAGAATTGATTTGCTTGTGTTTCAGAGGCTTATAACTCAGCTCTTTGCAGTGAAAATAAATTGACAGCTTTTCCAAACTATGAGCAACCTGCTTTCTCCCTGTATTCTTATATCACATACATATATTCCATTATCTATGCGTGTTATAGAATAGAATATTTCAGTTGGAAGGGACCTACAGTGATCATCTAGTCCAGCTGCCTATTAGCAGTGTCTTACCTGTTAAAAGCAAAAAGAAATCTCAAAAGCATGGGGGAAAAAAGGGGAAAAAATGAAGGGTTTATGTCTGTACAGATAATAGTAGGGGAAGTAAGGTCTATGAAACTCTGATCCCTAACGCCCCTTCCTTATGAGCCCAGCAGTCATCCAGCCCCTGGTTTGGTGTGGGTTAGCAGAGAGCAAGCTGTCGGCAGATCTGTTTTCAAGCAGCGATACTTTTAAAGGAGTATCTGTTATCTGTGGTGCAGTTCATATGTATGAAAACATAGCAGTTACTTTTTCACTGTAGATATTTGGTTAAGATATCTGAAAGGAGGGAAGGAAGAATCTCTTCCTTAATATATTTAGAGCCACCTTGTGGTCCCACTTTGGACCTCTCCTTCTCCTGGGAGCTGACAGAGGTTTGATGCCTCTCAGGCCCCCATGTCCTGAGGGCTGCTCCCATCATTTCAGGCACTGCCATCTCCCCGTACACCCTATCACCAGTACAGAGACCTGAAGGAACTTGCCACATGCTTTGATTATAAGTTTTATTTTGGACGGAGGCAACCTAGTTATTCGTTTAGGCTCTTACTTCATAACATGGTCTCACAGACAATATCTTAAATATCTAATAGAACTTAAATAGGATGAAAAGAATAATTTGAGAGCGTGAAGGCAGTCTACTTTTTCAGCCTTTCCATCCAGTTTCAGAAAGCTGGAATCTGGTGATGGTTTTAGTATTTTTCCAAACCAAATGAGAGACTTATCCACCTGTATCATAGGACAACGGTGGTAAAAATTTCCTACAGCATATCTGAAATACTGGTTCACAATGCATAAAGTAATGAATGGATTTCCAACTTGTTCAATAGTTACAGTTTAAAAAAAAAAAAGAAAAAAGAAAAAGTGTCATAATACTACCTTCTTATAAATCTCCTTTTTACAAATATTTACAAAGCAACATATGGTGGCACTGCCTTGGCTCAGTAAAACCTGTTTTGGGGATAATTTTAACAAACAAAGTCAGAAGTTTGTTAATATTTTTAAAGCTAAACAAGTGTTTTGTTGAATCTTGGTCCAAGATTTTTCCTGAGATTTTTGTTTCTGTTGATGCAGGAGACGTAACAGTGGGAGTCAAGCAGGGCAAGGTGCCTCTGAGTGAATGGAGCTGTCTATAAAATTTAAGTCAATAACAAACTCATTCATCTGTTCCTGTTATGGCCCAAGGATAGCAGTGGACAAATCTGTGGCACAATTCATAAGTGCCTACAACAGGTTTGATAATCCATGCCCTGGCAGTGGCTCTCCAACAGCTCTGCAGGTGGGCCACCTCCAGTGCAGGTATCTAGATGGCAAATTCCAATGCAAGGTGAAATTACTGCTACCCATCATCTCTGACAGCATCAATAATTTAGGTTTGCTTGTGCACAGATTTAAACTAATATAGCTGAGGGTGTGTTTAAAACCAGTTTAAACAAAGGGTGGAAATCATGGATGTCCTTAATTCAACCTAGAACAACTCACATTTCCTTACCTCTTGCAAGTGCAGGTGTTTGTACCAGTACAATTTTTAGCTCTGGGCAAGATTAATTTTTTTCCCTCAATTAGCACCTCTGTCAAAACCTCCTGAAGGTTATGTCTTTTCACTGACTTCATTACATTTTGGAGCCACTCAAATCCTTCAGTTCATGACCTGTAATGATTCCAGTAGGCTCCAGCGGAGCAGCACACTGAGCACCACCACCCATACACAAATGTTCATGTTCACCTCCCCGTGCATTCCCTGAGCTAATATTTGCTGTTTTCTTAAAATGTGGCAAATTTCCTACTCCAGCCACAGTGAAGAAGATGAAGATCCTGGAAATATGTTGGCACTGAATTGTTTTCATTTTCCTCCCATTCAGAGGGAGATCCCTTCGATGGGTTAAGAAGCAAGACATTTTTTATTTGCATTTGAAAACAGGAGGAAAAAAAAAGGTGTTTTCTCCTCCTTGGGATAAAAGGATGTACCTTTGGATGTATCTCATGTAGTTGTTGAATACATGCTTCTTTCCCTGGATGTGTCTATCCAAGCAGCACTGCAAGGGTACCTGTGTGATCAGGCAGTTCCCCCAGGTTGGAGCTCAACTCCAGTTCTCCCGGCCCGGGAGCTGCCCATACCACTGTTCCCAGGCCAGGAGCTGCCATAGGCACTTGCCCAACTCATCTCTGCTCAATAAGTTCTGTCATGGAGACAACACAGCATGGGCAGAAAAAGGGCAAATTTTTTCCCTAACCATGTGCAGGACCCAGGACATGACCTCTGGAAAAGAGCATGGAGAATACTTACAGAAAAGAAATATCTAAATATGTCTTAAGAGGGTATGACAGGACTATCCGTCCCACAGGGCAGACAGAACAGAGAGCAGTGAGGAAAAATCTCATTTTGAGCTCAAACACAGCCAAGTTGCCGCGTTCCACCAGCAGACTCATGGCAGGTGAGAGTAGGTTGGGAGGCTCCAAAATGCAACCTGTACTGCTGATGTGCAGGAATGGGATGGCATGTCCAAGCAGTCAGCCCTGGAGGTGGAAGAGGAAGGAGCAGATAGGGCTTTGTACACTGTGGAAAGCAAATGGAGGAGAAAGAGCAAGAAAGAGAACAGCTTTGTCCATGCAAGGAGGCTGAGCAAGCTGCAGTGGGGAAAGCTAGCATGGAGATGTGGCAGAGA
>NW_009258820.1:240797-253897 GCF_000687185.1 Egretta garzetta
AGGGGAAAGCAAGGAGAAGGAGGAGAGGCTTTGCCCCCAGGCTGGGGGAGAGGGAAGGCACTGGAGGGAGGTGGTTAATAGACCGCACTCGGCTGCCTCACCAGGAATGGCAGTGACACCCTACTGGGAACTTGGGGGAAGGGTTGGCGGGTTTTTAATCCACAACTACACGCTAGGATTGCTGTGTGCCCCTTGATAACTCACAGCTGCTGATAAAGTCCACTGGTAATGGCTTTTTGCTAATGAGAAAAGTGCCGCTGATTATGACAAATAGCCTTGGACCAACAGGCTAAGCTGCTACATAGGCTCCCAATTGTCAGTCTGGGTGATTTTTGCATTTCATTATTTCTTTCCTGACGTCCTGGCTCCTTCTATCCTTAACGTACTCCCAGAGCCGTGTGTCACAATTTTAATAACACTTCTTTATCTCAATTTTTCCCCCCTCTCTCCATGGGAGCTGGAAACAAAAGGCTGTTACAGAAATAATGTTTAACCTCGCTCGTGTGCTGCAGCAAAAGAAACCCCACAGCTATTGTTCAAGAATTAAAAAGGCGTAAATAGGGCACACGGAGCCCACTCAACCCTTAAAGACAGACTTTAAAAAATACCTATTATTACTATTATTTAGAGCCCTTTCATGTACAGTTTCGAGGCCTGCCACGTTCCCTTGCTCTTCTCCTGTGACAAAGGTATAGCACTTATCTAAGCACAGAGAATGAAACCTTGGTGGATGGTGACACCATCTCTCAGTTTTGAATGCTTTCTAATAATAGCAATATTACTTTAGAAGGAAGAACAAAAACAAAATAGCTATCAAGCATTCAGAATAAACTTCCTATCTTCTTGGAAATTGGTTACAAATCATCTTCTGTCATTAAAAAAATGAAAGCTGAAGAGTATTGGGTGGGTACAACAGAACCAAGACCAATGTATACCCTAAGACGAGGTGTAAAAATGATGCTTTTCTGCCCTTAAGCTCACAAAACAGCAGCGAACAACTGAAGTTCATGGAGTTCTCTCCTGCTCTCGTGTCACTAGAATTTCCCGAAGATGATCTCTGCTTTTGAGGTTGTATTGCTGCCTATGGTCCTTGACTTGCAAAATGGACTGATCCCACTGCAGGTTCCTTGTGGGCCACCCTCTTGTCACCTGCTGCGCTGCCCATCCATGCTGCCCACGACCTGGTGTCCTGCAAGAGGGAAAAGGGGCAAACAGCCCACAGGAGTATCTCGCAGTGCTTGCAGGGAAGCAGGGGCGCATGAGTCGTGTTGGAGGCAGCACGTGAGCAGTTGCGTTTGCAGACCCCAATAGCCTCCTTGTAAATGCAAAACCAAGGAGACACAAAAATACACCTGAGAGCAGAATTAAAGATCTGCGGCAGACAAAGCAGGGGCACAGGCGTTCTCCCCATCCCCATTAACGAGTCAGGCAGCGGGAGATTTTAAAGGACTGAATGATCAGGGGAGTCTGAAACAGAATCAGGAGCTAAATCAGAGCTCAGGGCATGGGATTTAACTGTACAACTGTTCTTCATGTCTATCACTTGTACTTCTCTTTGTCCGTGATTTTATAAATTGCAGCGCTAGAATAACGTTTGCTTTACAAGTGTTATAGGTACAGTGGCAGTAAAATCACCCCAAGTGGAAAAGAAAATTGAGCTTAAGTCACTCTTAGTCTGTGATATATACCATGTAACAAAATGATTCCTGTTTTGTTTTTTAAGCATCTTGAGAAATTTTGGGCTTTCTAAGCTTTCTCATCACAAACTGAAGGTGAGGAAAGATGAATCTTCAGTTAGGTTTTCCCTTCACTGTTATCTCTTTACGCTTTTCTTGGAAAAATTATGAATCCTGAAAAATGTTAAAAATACACAAGAAAATTATAGGACAATAAAATCATAATTTGGGGTCTGTTTACTTGAAATCTCCTTTGTCAACATTATGGGTTTATAGTTGTCTATAAAGTCTGACTAGAAAAAAACCATGCAAAACATGGAATTATTGTACCAAAGATTTAAATAATCTGATTTTCTATGAAATTAAATGCTTTCTGACTTTACGACAGAGCTCACTCTCTCATAATGCAGAGCTTGAAGATTCAAACATGATTATTATAAAGAAGTTTGCAAACTCGTTTTATTTGCTTTACACAATTTCTGCTACTCCACAGGAAGAGTCGTTGCGGTATTAATTTCATTCATGAGAGGAAAGTTTACTGGATAAAAATAACGCACTCAGTTCACATAAGCAGTGTCAACTGTGAGCACTGGTGAAAGATCAGAGCTGGAAAATTAATGCACAATCAATTACAAAATCAGTCGCGGAGCAAGAGCCAGATACTAATCGCTCCCTATGAGAAGGAAACCTTCGCAAAATTCCACTGTCCCTTCAAGACCCCCTTTGGTTTGCTCTAGCTGATGACCTGCTGAAAATCATCTCTCATCCGGGGCTCTCTAAAGCAAAGCTTGAGCAATATTTCTCAGTTGGGCCATTTCTGGAATGGCATTTGTGACACTCACGCACTTCTCCAGTTTTGAGTTTTACTGGATAATATTCCACCAACACTGATTTTTCATGTCTTAAAAATAAAAGTAGCAGCCAGGCTCTGACACCTAATTGCAGTCTTCTCCCTCTCATAGTGCCATTGGTTTCAAGTCACTTACTTGAAGAGTGGTCCCATTACATTTAATCTAAAGGACCTGTATTAAAAAAAATCCCTGGTGTTCCCCTTTGGCCAACCTCCAGCCTGTCATTCTCCCTCTAAAATGTGGCCGTCCTTCATCCCTTACAAATGCCTGGAAAATGCCTAGAAGAGCACGCATGCCACTGTGGGAGAAATAAATACAGCTGCAACAGAGGTCACGTTTACAAAGTTTCTGACAGCCAGAGATTTTAACATTTCTGTCAACATCTGGATTGCGAGCCAAATTTTGCTACTGTTAACTGGAAAGTTTCAATTACATCTGAGAACCAGTAGAATCCCACCAGCAGCTAGAGATTTTATAGCACGCTAACCTGAACACATCTAAACTTAACAGCAACCACAGATAAATGTTCCTAGTATTCATTAATTAAGCAAACAGGAATTAAACCCTGTGATTTTTTCTGATTTTTGACAGTATTTTTTTTTTATTATTTTATTTTGTAACACTCCATTTATTTGTGGAGTTGTTCTTGGCTCGATAGATTTTTGTGTTCGGTAAGGTATTTATTCTTTCCTGTACCGAGAAAGCTCTTCCTAAAATTCAGGTTTGGCTGCTATAAATGTGAGGGCACTGTTTTAAGGAAATATTTATATGTTTAGGTCTATTGACCATTTATACCATTATTTAAAGGGGTCAGGGAAAAGGGCAGTGGTTATTAAAAGAGAAAGAGTGAGCAAAAGCAGGAGAGAGATGGAGGGAGCGAGAGGTAAGAAACTCATAATGGGATTTTTCATGTGGAACAATCATTTTATCTAATACGTCTGAAAATGTAATCCATTACTACTAATTACCACGCTGGCATTGAAATACAGGATCACACTTCCTCCAGATCCAGATAGGGGCCCAAATCTCTCTGCTTATTGTTCTTTCCATCCCATCTCGCCTCCCTCCCTTTCTGCTTCTCCAAGAAGAAATTCAGCCCTTCGGACATTAGTGAAGAAGGGCCCGAGGTCTCCCTATCGTCCTAAAGCAGAAGCTAAACAATATTAGCCAATCATTTTTGATAGATGAAGCATGGAAATTAGTTCCAGAGTTTAACTGATAACTGAAACCACACAGTTACATTCCATTATGGCAGCCTTAATTGATGAGCTCATTAAGCCCATTATTAGAGAAATTGATTTCAAATAGGCACTTAAAACTGGCTGGCAAAAGAAAAAGGTGAAGAGATACCGTACAATGTGAAGAAAGTAACTAAAATACATAATGAAGCAAGTAATTTTATAGGTTTGTTTAATGAAAGCCTCAAGAGCATATTAGTTGCTGTGTGGATTTTAAACACTCATTTTATGTACTAATAAAGCTCGCGTCTATTATGGGAGTTCTGAATGCCTCCAATCTTTAATGCAGCTCTGCTACTAATTAATTAATTAACCCCAGCTGAAGCAATCAATTAGTCATGCAGAATCGACACTTTAAAGGTCTGCCAGGTAGCACCGGGTACCCGCACAGAACAGTGGAAGTGAAGATTCTTTTTTAATTATTTTTATTTTGCTTTCAGCGTAACAGGAAAAAACCAAACAGGAGTAAAATTTAAAAGCTGCATTAGCAGCATAGTAAAAATGGGTGATTAACACTCTGACCTTCGATTACTTCAGAGGATAAGGCAGTGGAACACTACTGGGAATTTTAGAGATGGGTTCGGATTGGAGATGCACAATTTTTCACGCATTCATCTCAAGCAGCCGCCGCTGCTCAGATCAAATGCAGACTGCTGCAAGTTTCTGGGCAGATGCATGGAAGCCCATTTTCACACCTGGGGGCTGAGAAAGTAAGCACATGCAGTAAAGGTAGTGATAATAAATCTTCCAGAAGTAAATCTTCAATTTATAGTGCTTATTTGGGAAAACAAAAGCAGACAAACAAGCCTCTTGGTATTAACCCTTCCTGTGTCATTTGATTTCCTCCTTTTACCTCCTCTTGAACGCTAAAATGTAGAGCCTTTATCCAAAGGGCACTATATAAATGGCCCTTCATTAAATAAAGCTCATCAGCCATGACCGATTAACCTCAGTTGTAAAGTGAGATAGCTGTCTACATGAGCTTAAGCGTGGATGAGCTGCTTTGCTGGAAGACTGAACTGAGGATCTTTCCACTGGGGTGAATTTGGAGGAAAAGCACAGGAGATTTCACTGAGGAGAGAGTTAAAAAACGGAGCAAGTCAGATTGTATTTCTTCTCTGAAGGATCTATTATTGCTACTATTACAATTGTTACGAGCAGTAATATCGATCTTGTTCTTAAACTGTTGAGTTTGGTCACCTTGCTGGTGCGGTGCTGAGGACTCTTGCCAGAAGGTCTCTTGGTGTTGGAGTGAGTGGAACAACAGATTGAGTGAAGTTTATTCCTGACAAATGCAGGGACATATAATTTTTCTTTGGCCTTGGGACCACATTTATTATTTTCAAGCCAGCTCCAAATGAGTCTGATAAGACTGAGAAGACAACTTAGAGTGTACATGTCCAACATCATAACATAGCAATCTAGGTTCTCACCTACCCTGATAGCTTGTGGGCTCAGTAGACATCTGCAGTTCTAATTTAGGCATATGCCTTGTCTTCAGTGGCATTTGGAGACTGGGTAAAGAAGCACCTGCAATCCTGAATCTCAGCCTATTCTTGGTGCTTCTTATTCAGCACAGGTCCGTCTGAGACTGCATTTTAAGTCCCATGCTCTCCCTCTGCCCTGCTCAAGGAACTTACAGGCTCTGTCCAAGATCTAGACTGTGCACCAAGGGCTGGACACCTAAATTGCTAGGCACAGCAACATCAAAGCATAGGTACCAAGTCCTTTATTGGCTCTTGGATTTCATTCGCAGACTTGACCCATATGGTGAAAATTTGCTGGTGACGCAAAGTTGGGAAAAACCTGCCTGAAACAGTTCAAAATGCAATGCTGTGATCAAGAATTTCTGATACAAAGAGGAAGATCCTCAGATGGAATTAAGGCAGGAGGAAAAAGACTTGAAGGAAAATTAATCACAGCATGATTGACAGTGTGAGTGCCCATGCCAGCTCGTATGATCTGCTGATCAAAGCAAATATGATTCTAGACTGCATCAGACAACACACTTGTAAGCAGAACTAAGGAAATATTGGATGTATGGACCCAGCACCAGAATTTACATTAAAAAAAAAGGAATATAGTTCCTAAAACCACATCCAGGAAAGATGAGATCACACTGAACTGAGGCAGAGAAAAGTTATGAAGATATCTTGAGAAATGGTGGCCTTTCTTTTTAAGAGAGCTTTGCTTGCTTAGCCTAGCAAAATGAAGGCTGATATGTGATATAGTTCTCCCTATAAATATCTCAAAGGAGCATCTTCTCCAGCAGGTAGAAAATCTATTTAAGCTAAAGGGTAAAGTTGGCACAACAGCAAATCCATATGAATAAATAATATTCAAATAATAAAATTCAAATTGGCCATAAATAAATTTAGACTGAAAATTAGAAGAAATTTACCATCAGAGGTGTGAGATTTGGGAATAGCCCTCAAGTGGGAAAAGTCAGAGAAGGGAATCTAAAGGATTTCAGAAGGAACATTTATTTATGATAGTTTATGATAAAGACTATATGACCTGGTTGACTTCGATGTAGCTCAGAGAGGACCCCCTTTCATTGCCTTTGAAGGCTAAGCTTGCTTCACACAACATCCAGGTGGGGTTTGTGACACTCTCATTGCTATGTGCATGTGCAGACATTGAAAACCATGAGCCAAAGGGATCTGCTTCAGTTGCTTAGAGTATTCTCAGACATATGTGTGACTGCAACCAGAATTGCAACCCTCTTTTTTGTCCCCGCAGCCCTTAGGTCTTCTCCAGGCCAGCTCAGTTTAAAATCAGTGTCATTCCCTTTCTGAATTTATAGCAATGAGTGACTGCTGAACTTAGCCTCTTTGGCTGTATGAGGAAGGCAAAGTGTTGTCCCACCTGCTCTCTTGAATGACGGAAGGGCTGGGACGTGCAACATCTATAGTGCTGAGAGGTAAGGCAAGGAGTACAGCTGACATCAAACATGGATATGCTTGTGAGCAATTCACATTCACACCTATTCCTCAGGGAGAGAACAGATTTCATCATATGGTCCAAATGACCTGCTACCTCTGTTAGCATGGCAGGACCAGTGAAGATGCTGAATTTTGTCTGTCTTCTGTCATCACCAAAATAGTCAGCAATCAGTCTGTATCGTCTTCTTTACAGAGATATTTGAGCATGGAAAAGAGCTGAAAGCATGGGTTTGAGTTCCATAGTGGACTAAACAGCTCTGAAGTTAGAAAATTCATATTTTGATTTGTAAATTCTGCACATTTGGCCTGGAAGTCATGGAGAGCAACTAAATTTCAAGCCACTTACTTAATTTTCAAAACAGAACTGCATGTAGTACAAGAAAATACTTGGGGTTCTTCCTCTTTCTGTATTCGCTTGGTAGATTAGGGTATTACTGTCATCTTTGCCTTCTTTCAGTTGGTGATTTAGTGTCCTCATTTCTCTTTCTGTGGTTTCAGTCCAGGTGATTCCCCAGAGTTCAGGTTGCTTTGGGGCCAGCATGAAAGTATGGACAGCATAAAATGAGCAAAGAATTTCAGTTACTGTGTAGCTTCCACCTAGAAGACCGGTTGGACAAAGTTGGGTAGGGCACATAGAGCATTGTACTCTGTGATCATAAAAACTCTTGCAATTTGAGTGATAGCAGAGATATGCAATGATATGATCAAATTGATAAACTCACATGCTCAAACAAGTTCAATTCTGTGGAAGGCTGGATGATTCAAACACCAAAACCACACAGGTTAAAGATCTCTTAGTACATCTATAAAAGGCAGTATTAGCTGAAAACTTCCCAAGTCAACCACATGCCAACAGGACAGCATCTTCAAAGGAGGACCAGGACATCCTTCCCACACTACCCCAAGGCAGTGTGCAATATGTTAAGAGCCTAAAAAAAAACCAGTCAAGATGTGCAGATTCCCAAAGCAAAATACAAATTCAACATGTAGCGTAGTTTCCCAGTAGCGCAGGATAAAGTCAGTGCAGGTGTTTGTGTAGGCAACCTGCCTCCATGCTGCACAGTCCTAATTAGGTGAGAACTGGTTCACTGCTGATGCCTCATTGCTTTACCCCTTTATCTCATTTTACATTTGACAGAGTAATTATTTTTACTTTGGCGCAATCTGTTTTCCACACTGTTGGTGCAAAAACTATTGTTTTGCTAAGGGTGAGCCTCTTTTGACTTAGAAATTGTGAATATGTCCGAACACTAAGAAAATAATGTGTTTAAAATTTAGACATGCTGAGACCAGAATGAACATAAAGTAGCACATTAGGGAAGGGATAATGAAGGGCAAGGAACTATTGCAGGTGTAAGGACATTGTTAGAATGAAGGTGGTCTGCAATGGTTCACTTTGCACTGAAATAACGTAGGAGCACTCACATTGCAAGGGAAAACTTCTTGGATCAGCTGGTGGATGGCAAATCTGAAACCACTACAGTAGAAATTAGCACGTGCCTGTGTCCCAGGATCAAATGAATGTAAATAACTACTAGTGCGAATATTGATGGCACTAAGGGAGAAACAGAAGAGAAAGTAAAGGTTGTGAAGTTGTTTTTTTTTTAAAAAAGAGACAAGTGAGTATAAAGGCACAGATTACAAACAAAAAGAAGGCATCATGCCAAACATAGGACAAACATCACCAAATCACCATTCTGTGATTATCAGGGATCCTTCATCTGTGAGAAACCATTAAGCCTATGAATCCAAGCAGTTGGAATCAGGTGAATTCTTAGCTTGAATACAAGGGCATAAAACCTCTCAACATCACTCTGGTAAAGAGGCTTTATACACCAGGGCTGATCACAAGCTGCCTGTTCATACGGCACAGAGAATGAAGCCTAAGACAATCATGTTTCTGATTTCACGCAAGTTTTAGGCTTGTATAATTCCAATGGCTGATCCAGAGTACACAGACAGAATAATTGCTGTTTGATCAAGAGAAAATGACATCTCCTCTGTTAAAATGTTCTTGTTTCATCATCTCACTCCTTACTTTTGATACCAGATATTTGACAGTAGTTTTGGAAGAGTCCCTTCATCAGCTGAATTCAAAGTGCAAATGCATCCAATTTCAATTTGCTGTTTAAGACACCACAGGACTGCACCCAGTGTTGACCACTGTCCCACCAACAGAGCTCTCCATCCTGAGCTGTTTCCCTGCGCCCTTTGTTGTGAACTTCTTCAGCCCATGGAGGAGCACACTTCAACACATGACACAGTTGATCACCATTTATTTATAGAATTCAGTCCAAAATTAAAGGAAAAATATCTCAGTTCTGAGTCAGCTAAGGAGTCATCCTGGCCCAGGAGAAACTCCTTGTGTACATCCAAGAGGCACACATGTACCATACCGTTCAGCGAGGCTGGGGACTTGCTCCCTGCATCAACCATGTTCACTACTGTCTACTGCTGAAAGCTGCGGCTTTCTCCTCTCTCTCCAGGTAGAAACACTTTATTCTCTGGTGTGGTATCAAATTGCAATTTCTGGTGTATTCACCATTAATCACCACTTTGTTCCTGGCTGAGGTTCAGGAAAGGCAGGTTTTTTCCTCCGGGAAACAAGGCTCTGTCTAGTGTCCTGGGCCCAACCAACTTCTTGCAAGAAAAGTTCCTTTAAAACAGCAGTGTTTCAGATAAAAGTGTAGATTAAACACCAGGGATGATGTTAAACTTGATGTTTGCTTACTTTACCCCAGCTGTGGTAGGTTTTGCAGTACAGCTTGTCTTCCTTTGCATCATTTTGTACCCTCACACACTTTCCAATGGGCACTTGGAATAGATGATTGTAGTTGGTCCCTTCCAACTGAACTATTATATTCTATTCTAGTTTCCTTCAGTGTCCACTTTATCCACAAAAATTAAGAAACTAGGCTACTATGAAAGACTTGAGAGAATAGGTCTCAGACAAGAGGATGGCCAAAGCTATTAACTGACCTGCTTCACCACCACCAAAACAGTCTGACCTTGCAAGCCATGTACGACTTATCTGTTCACCACAACAAATAAAACCCATACAGCAATATAAACTCACGTCCCTCTGTTGACTTCACCATTATTGCACACTTGCCAATGAACAGCACATGGCCACTTCTGGGGTTTTACTGTCACCTACCAGCACCATGTCTGTCACATGGACACATTCCAGGGCACAGAGATGTGACTGACAGCAAGAGACATTTTCTTAGGACAGGGACCATCTCCAGATCCATGTTTGTAGCTTTCCCTAGGCTGTGGCCTTGATTTTGGTACATTTAAGATGCTCCTACAAACAAAAAAAATGCAAGGCAAAAGTAAGATCAGAGGGGAAAAAAACCTCTTTCTTGCCATCCTACTGATAACATTATAAATAATACTAATGACCAGCAGTGTGCCTGGGGTTTTTTAGGAAGGCATGATCCATGTCCTCAAGGGCTCAGGTCCAGCAGGGCATCTGCAAGGAGCGGAGCTGCAGGGTTTCTGCTATGGAGCCCTTTTCCTCTGGAACTGCTGAGAGCAATTCCTCAGCATGAGGAGTAATAAACCAGTCCCGTCGATGCTCTGTGAAAATTATAAAAAGAGAGACTCTTGGTTTGAATTTCTGCTGCCCCTTGGCTGCCTCTGTCCCCAAGCTTACAGCTGCACATGATAGAAAGGAAAAGCAGGGAGTTTGTAAGCTTAATAACCACTCGACTTTCACAAATACTTTCTGCTACAAGATGCTGAACAATTCAAAAATGTTCCAGTATTTATATTGCATCCCAGATTAAATAACTGTTGTCATTTTCTGCCTTCATTGTTTTAATAGTCAACTCAATTGAAAATAGGCCCATTAAAAGTATTCATTTGTAAAATATTGCACTATAGCTATTTTTTTTTATTTAGCAGTTCTGAAAACACCTACCAAGTGATTGCCATTTAAAACCCACTTAAAGGCCAATTTACACAACATTTGTGCTTGTGTAAATAAGGTTTGCTGTTATGCTAATGTACAATTGCACCACTTGTGCTGTTTTGAAGGATAATTCACAATTTTAAATTGTGCCATATGACAGAAGAATTCAAGGATGTTTTAATCACAGCTTTCGTTAGCATTAATCAGATGTAAAAGCACATACTGTTTTGTCTGCTGCTGAGAAGCAGGCAGCGCAGAGACAAATGGCTGAAAGTAGATTTACAGGTTTCCTACCTCAGATTTCCAATTAAACCCTGGGTATTTAGTTAATATTCTTAACTAGAAATCTCATACACAATACACAGGCAGATCCATAACATTGTTTGGAAAAAAAAAAAAAAACAAACCCAAACTAAAAAACAACCCCCACAAATTTGCTAACAATACTGTTTTTATTTCAAATAATTGTAATTTTTCCTCTGGGCATTGCTGCAGATCGTGCATTTTCCTTCATGATTTTTTAATGAAGGACTAATTTACCTATTGTCCAAGTGCATTATAGACTGTAAGTATGATTATTTAATTCAGCACAAAATCCACCATGTCAAGATTAATTCATATTTACTAAATGTTTATAAATTAGATAACTAAATCTTCATGGATGAATGCCAACTTGTACTAAGACTTATTTCTTTTCTTCATAGAAATTTCTGTAAGTGCTTATAGCCATACTGAGGAGCTATAAAGAACCAATAGTAACAATATATTTTCAAATCATCTGCTGAGACGATATAAACTCTAGAAAGCAGGATTTTTTTTATTATAGGTTTGTGCAGTGGCTAGCAAAATAGGATCCTAGTGCATGACAGCAACAGCTATGGCCTACTGCAATACGAATAAATACTAATAATGTGTATACATTAGTGTACAATCATATAAAGGTTGGAATAAATATAGTAGTAATATTCCTCTGCTCCCTCTCATTTGAGAGCCAATCTGTATATTGTTTCCTCTTCAGAAACCCTTTCATAATGTGTTTAACGCCACCTCTGGATTGGGCTGAATTTAAAAATGTGCTTTAGGGGCTTCTGTTCAGCTGGTGTCATCAGACCCTGTTCAAAGGCTCCTGTGAGCCCAGCAAGCCTTTATTCATTCCCTGGCACAACACCCTATAATCCCTGTGTATTTAACCATTTAAATGTAACTCAGGTATAACAGACAAACATTTTAAAAGCATTAGATGGGCTTTTTATTCTAGCTACGCCTCCTCCAAAAATCCTTCACTAATCCATCCTCTTTATTTCGTTGCTGCTGCTTGCTTTTGCAGTCGCTGATTTGATCCCATCAGCTCTTCTCGAACTGTCCCCGTTCCTCCAGGTGGGGACACCAGGCACTGGCATTCACACCAGTGGCCAGGCTTTCAGGATTATCCCTGCCCTCCTTTGGGCTCGAAAGGTGTCGATCTACATGGCTTTAAAGCACTCATTGCATCATTTGTGCTGTGATGATTAAACCTTACAGGACCCTCTACTATCAGGGGGTTGGACTAGATGACCTGTAGGGGTCCCTTCCAACCCAAAACATTCTATGATTCTATCAACTATCTATTTCCTTGCCAAGATCTGTCTCTACCTTGTACCCACTGGCAAGATGTAGAATCAGCATGTCTTGCTACAAAAATATTTTTCCCATCTAACACAGTGCAGGGTCCGTACATATTGCACCAGGTGTGTTCAGAGAGTCATCTGATGAGTAGGAAACAGGCTGGGAGCCACACACCAAAAACCACCTACAGCGTAGCACTGTGATTTTCAGGACCAGCACTATCATATGCCTTGTGCATACAATGCTGCAACTTATGCTAACACAAGGTTTAGGCAAGCTGACTTTTATTGCTGATAAGTTGAGGCTCAAGAACATGTTGCAGCACAACGGATGGAGTGGAGATGGTCATCTGTCAGCCAAGATCTCAGCTCGGACTTTAATTATATTCATGGTTGAGAAGACTTCCTTGGTTGTATGTGCTTCTTCAAAACATTCATTCCTAATCAACACTTGAAATAGTGATTTTTCATAGCATGAATATAAAATAAATTCCAATGCAAGGCTTTCTTGCAACAATGAGGTGTATGTTCCTTAACACAGCTCTGTGCCTATAGTAAATTTAATCACCCAGTTCTTACAGAAAACCAGGGAGAATGTAGGCATAAATTATCACTGAGCTGAAGAGAGGACTTCTCAGCACTGAAGAATATCTCCAAGTTTTCCCTGCAATGCTACTTCCACGTTTTCTTGGCTTTTGTTCCCCTTTTAGCTAAAGTATCACAAGGCAGACAGACAGAGCTGTCTCCCCATGCGTAAAGGCTGCAGAAGGCGTGAGGCAGTATGGCCAATGCAGGCTGCCCATGGAGGATGTGGAGGATCTATTCAACCCCTGTAGGCACAAGAAGCTCCCTTGGAGCTGGAACAACTAA
>NW_009258820.1:253923-329024 GCF_000687185.1 Egretta garzetta
GACTGGACCTTCGGGGAGTGATAAAGGGCTCAGCCAGCCTTCTGAAGTGTCTCAGACCCTATAGGGTTGAAACACTTTAGAAACCACCCTTGACAATATATTAAACTATTTCTGTCAATGCTTCTACAGCTCATCTGATAGATACTAATGGCTTCAACCAACAGTCCTATTTAGCATGATTATTGTTTTCATTTTTTAAAATGCACTCCATGCTCAGTTAGTGCTAGACACACCTTCATTACTCCTATCTGTTTGGAGAATCGCAGCCTCCAGACTGACATATGAGACATCTCAGGATGGCTGAAAAGCAGTTCATTACATGAATACATCACATATCCTGGTAACATCAATTGCAGTAACAATTCTTAATGCAGCTAATAAGGTGGTAAAAGTCTCTACTGTTTTTTTGGTTATCTGACTTGTTTAAGATACCAAGCTGGGTTTTCATCACTTCTCAATTGGAAGGTTTAGCAGATTTAGTCTTCATTAAAAATATAGATATTCTCTAGGTATGCATTTTTTTTTTTCAGAGATTCCTCTACCCTTATAAAGCAAAGTGAAAAGTGGCGTGGAATTACTGAGTACAAAATGATCTGCCAGTTGCAGTGAATACTGATTGCAAGGCACTTTCTTGATCATAGACAGCTGTGGATGTTTATGTTGCAATCCCACAAACAAATAAAAGTCTGGACTACTTTCTTCTTGATGTCAAGATCGGTTTAAAGGAGTAGCCATTTGTTACATGAGGTGTAGGCAACAGAATAAATTTAGTACTAAAGAACAACCATTCCAACATCCTAAGGTACTCTTACCCAATAACACCCCTTCTGGATGGCAAGACGCAGCCACCTTCTGTCTATCATTTTCTCTAGCATATATATTTTCTCTCAGCATATGGAATTTAGGTCAAGGTGCCCAACCCATTCTGTGGAGAGGAACCAATTCTAGTTCAAATGATCTCAGATATTAATCTAAAATAACACCCCCACGCTCCATGCACAGCAGATTTCCCCATACATATCGGTGGGAGGTTTACACAAAGATTAAAGAAAAGGTCTACTCACAACACAACTACATTTACTCAGTAAGAGCTCAGTAGTCTGCTGGGTCCTACTCTGACCCAGTCTGTGATTTCGTCTGCACAAACACACCTTTTGCTGGCTGAGCTGGGAAAAATACAAATAGTTAAAGGATTTTAAAATAACAGTAATCCATTTAACTTCACTCCTGTGAGAATCAGAATTATAATGGACTTTTGTATTAATTTACCATGGCTGTGAGACACTCCAGATTATGACCTGAGTCCAGCTGCTTTTTGGACAT
This sequence comes from Egretta garzetta, assembly GCF_000687185.1. Taxonomy (NCBI): domain Eukaryota; kingdom Metazoa; phylum Chordata; class Aves; order Pelecaniformes; family Ardeidae; genus Egretta; species Egretta garzetta. The sequence continues at coordinate 255,247 of NW_009258820.1, forward strand.
ACAATCCATATGAGGAGTTCTGGTCCTTCTGATCCTCAGCATTGGTCCCATATTCCAACGAGGACATAACTCAAGTGAACTCAAGTCTTTCACTCATGGATGCAAGCCGTGTTCGTATATTTTATGGAGATCCTAAGGCAGGATAGGTCACCCACACAGACAGAACTGCTATATTCTATTCACTCCATACCTTATTTAGCACTGTTTTTCACTCTGGCTTTCTTCCTTTGCCAGCCTCTTCCCTCAACGCTTCTCTCCTGTCTGGGGTTTTGAGCTAGTCTGTGTGAACATACTATATGGGATTCATTTAATTTGTTCAAATGAAGTTACCATACATCCACACATAGTCTTTTGGGGGACAAAAAGGATAGACTGCATGTTAAGTTACAGGAAAATCATCTTCCTGGGCAAAGCAACCTGTCTTCTCCTGAAGACCTGTGGGGCTGTGCTGCCTGAAGGTACCTTCCTGGCAGCAGGCTTACCTGCAGCCTGCTTTCCCACAGCAGCTTGGCTGGGTACCCTCCTGCTCCCCCTTGCCCGGGGTCTGTCTGGACTCTGTTGCCTTCCTGGCAGAATGCCAGGCTGTGGGTTATACATCACTCTTTCAGATGTGGAGCCGGTGGCTCCTTCAGGCATTGCATAGCATCAGATGCATCTTCAGGATACAGCAGATTTGTGTCTTTCTGTGTACAGCCAGCCTGGAAGTGCTACCTTTTTGAGATGTACCCGTAAGTGGGACAAGCTAAATCCACGCATTCGCTGGATCATCTCTCCTTTTCTGTCTCTATTTCCACTCGTAAATCTAATAAATATTTAAATGTGGATCAAAGCCCCACTTAGTTTGCATATTCTCCGTCACATGGTGGGAGAGAAGCCATGTGGCTGTACAGCCCCTCTGTCTATATCATAGCTACATCCACACTAGATTAATGCTGGCTCTATCAAGTGGTGGTGTACAGATTTAATGTTCCCCAAGGAACTGGCAGATGTGGAGAACTCATACCTGAGTTTCGTTGTACTGGGCAGTCTGCAGATACATCATGTTGTCCCTTTTAGGCTCCAATCTTCTACCTGAGGTAATTTGGATACCTCACTTTGGGAATACTTGGTCCCCAGAAGTCGATAGGCGTTGTCAGGGACAGACAATAGCGCATGGACTGCTCCAGCCATTGCTTTGGACTGATCCCAAGAGTAAGCAGCTCAGCCTCAGGAAGGACAACTGCTCTTTTACTCCATCCCATGACCAAACATAGTAATTTTTTCTAAACATGAGTCTTATGGTGCCATTCTGCATTGTGTCAAAGATGGAAAAACCTAGCATTCCTGTTGAATAGTTTTCCAATCTCAATCTGTTTTGTCCCTACTTTATTTTCCCTGAGACCAGTCACCAGGGAGGTACCAAAGACTGAAAAAGGCCTGAAGCACAGATGTAGAAGGTCATCCTGATGGCAGGACTGAGTGTGGCACTGGGCAAACTAGTGGCTGCTTTCCCTCTGCATCCAATTATACCTGGTCTGGTAGCAAATAAGAGACTTCCAGTTTCCAGACTGTCAGTACAGCACATTATACAAACATTATATTCCCTTAAAAAATAAAAATCTCAATGGCTGAGGTATAAACTCCTCAATGATAATCGTAATGGAAACATTTACATATCCCTACAGCTATAATGGGATTGCTGCAGTAATCCTACGCTGTTTATCGTGCTGATATTTTAAATAATACGTTCCATATCTTTTACTTTTTTCCCTTTTTTCACAGTTTTTACACACTTTGCATCCTTTCAATGACAAACACTGAGCAAAGTGCACCAATAAATTATTTCCTCTTTGAATCCTTTTACCAAAGAGAAAAAATCTATGTGCACATACAGCAGCTCGAGTCCAGCTAGTTAATCAGTTGCATTATTATTACCACCCACCTCATCCTGTTAAAAAGCCAGATTTTTCTACCATTTGTGCTGCTTTTAATCCATAGGAAGTCAATTTTCCACTCATATATTAGTTTATTTTATATTTTCAAATTGATTCTACTATACATTGATTTCCTGTTGTGTGTATTGTATCCTGAGCCAGGATTATACGTTTAGTAGAAGTGGATATTCCTGCCACATAAAGGTTGCCTCAGCTCTATAGGACCCTTATCTTGAAAAGGGAGAGTCCAATTTTATTGAAACAGCTAAAATCCCACTTAATTGAATTTTTTTTTCTAAGATGTACAAGCTTAGAGACTTTTGGTTTCCAATTCAACTTCAGCTTCGCGGTGTTTAAATTTCCAAACCCATAAAGACCTTTATGAAAAAGAACTTACAAATATTGTATTTCTGATATGGTGAATTACTGGAGAAGCTCAAGGTAAGAAGCAGTGAAATATCTATACTTTGTAGAACATCTTTTGATCATGCTGGCTTTTCATGGCCTGTTTAACACATTCCTATGGAAAAAGATCGTGTTTGAACCTGCATTTTACAATGTTAGAGCCCTGAAACGCTGCAGAGTAGAATTAGGGCTGTGCACTGGAACAGAAAGAAACACGCTACCCGACAACATTTGATGCAAGAAGATGAGGCAACAAGAAATCTGAGTTTCAGGGTGAAATTTTTGGCCCAGCTTGCATTCACAGGGGTTTTGTCCTCAAAGTCCAGGGAGTTTCAGCACCAAGTGCAATAGAAATTTTCCCTGATTAGAGTACTGCTTAGGTTGCCTCCAGTGTTAATTTTTAGAAATTATAGTGTTAATTTTTAGAAATTATAGTGTTAATTTTTAGAAATTAGATCCTTGACTGTCCTTAGTTCTTAAGTAAAAAATAGTCCTCAGAGGATTTTTTTTTTTTCTTTTGTTTCAAAGAAAAGGCAAAACTCAGAGGAAGCCGCTTGCCTCCCTAATCTGACCGCCCAAGCTCAGCTGTGCGCTGTTGTTTGGCCCATCCCAGCCATGGCCATGCTTTCCCTCTCAGAGGGTGCCAGGCATCACAAACATGCAGACCCAGATTCTGTAAGTGGGTCTGTGGGCCCATTTGCACCATTGCCAGATTTCAGCCAGGCTTTGCTGCCGGACCAAGGTTCCCTGTGCCATGGGTCTGCCTGCAGGATCAGACCTTTCATCGCCGTTTTCCCCGACCTGTGCCTGCCCGCAGCGCTCCTGTGCAGCGCGATGCACACCGGTCATCCCACATGCCGATGATGAATACAGCGTGAGCAAAACTGTGCTCAGGAACAAAATGCTGTCAGAGAAGTGGTTTGCTGCAGCGCTGATAGCCACGGGGGGTGCAAGCAGCCAGCTAGGCATGTGGCTGTGCTCACACAGCAAAAGCCTTTAAAGATGACCCTATAGTTTATATGTTGAACACTGAGGCTGGCTGGATGCAGGGGGACCTATTGCAGACACAGAACTAAGTAACAAAGGTGGTATTTGGATTTGAATAAAATTATTTTTGCAAACCCAGGGTTCCAGTTGGACTATTCAGCCTTTAGATTGTTCTGTGACAGTGGAGAATCAGACCCCAAACTCGTAGGTCTGTGAAGCCCAGACAGCCAGGCCCCAAAGTGCCCAAGATGTCATTAAACCTCAGGGCCAGACTTTTCTTGTCTCATTCAAAGCCACGCAAAGCCATGCAAAGCCCTGCCATCCTGAATTCAGCAGCATTTTGCAACCATCTTGCACCAATGACTGCACAATGCACAGCAACAAAGGATGTGGTCCAAGTGGCTCGGAGGAGGCACGTGATGTGATTTCTGGCCTTCAGTTTATAGGTACTTACGAGACTGTTGTATAAAGCCCAGCATTTGGTAATTACATTAGAGAGGGCTGAATGTGAGGCCCCGAGGATAAATCTTCTCGCCTGTTGTGCTTGCACCGCAGAGAGAGGACACTCAGAGCATCTTCCCCTCCCCTTGCAGAGCACTGGTAACAGAGCTGGGTCCCCTGAGGAGGTGACATGAGGGGCTGCTGCAGAGGGCAAGAGGATCCCTCTTCCCTGACAAGCAGATTAGGGGCAGTCAATGACCAGTTACAACTTGAAAAGAGGAAAATTTGGTCAACATTGCTGGGCCAGCAGCAGTCACCCACTCTGAGGAGGAGTGGCTGGCTGGATTAATTATCCTCCTTTTTCTGGCAGCAGCGAGGGAAGGTTCAGCCCCGTCATTTCTTAGGAAGAGCTACATTTTTGCACTGAAGGAGCACCAGCTCATGCGTTTCCCTCTTTGGGGAGTCTGTGCCTGTTCCCAAGGTTGGGGACAGCCAGAGGAACCTTGCGAGGAAATGCAGAGGGAAGGTGCAGAGGGAAGCACACCTGCATTCAGCATGCGGATTTCAGGCGGGTCTGGGTCTCCCTCATGCTGTACACCCAAGTCTGCTTCCCTCCTTACCCCAGGCTCTTTGCGCTTTCACCATCGCATAATTCAGACCCGGGCTCTCTGCCCCTCACCCTCTGTGTGTAAAACCTTTTCTTCTCTGTCACCCCATTTCAATGCCCTCCCCCTTCTTTTTTTTACCTTATTAAAAGACTCAGACCGTAAGTATCAGAGACACAGCAGAGAAGCCACATGGCCGTGCTGTTGTAGCCTCCTGGCCCTTTGCCCCTTGCCCTCTCCCCAAGCCCCCATAGTGCCTTCTGGGTTTTGTCCGCTTGCAGGGACCTTCATTATTGAAACTGCAAGCTCTTTGGGGGCAAAGACTGCCATTTGTGTGTGTGCAGTAATTACCACCTTTCAGGCAGCATCACATAATTAATTAGCACCAATAATAGGAAGGTAGCTATTTTTATTTGCTGTGTGCTTTGTAAGTGGTAGGGGAGAAATCCTATTTCTCAACAGAAATTACTTCCTCTTTCCAGATGTATGTCTCTGCAGAGGTAGATTTTTTTTTTTTAGTCAGTTTTGCACTTTTCCCACTGAAATATATTCACAGCTTCCCCTCCACCATCCCCCTAAGTGCTGTATAAATAAGAAAAAACCCCTAAATCTGCCCCAGTGTGGAACGTCTCTTTTAAAATGTCACAGTGTTCATTTTCAGAACCCTCTTCTGCATGGTTATCTCACTGCTCTTTACATTTGCTACCTTGTTAAGCCCCCACTGTGGTAAATAAAACATGAAGAGAAATAGAGAAAAATGTAAGGCTTTTATTTACTCTCATTTTTTGGATATATTTCTCTAGATGAATGCTTCTCCCTTTAATGAAACACTTGACTGCTCCAGTGGTGAATGTGATTTAAGTACAGTGGAGACAGCTATGATTCACAAACCCTGTTCTACTCCAGCACTGACCGTTATCTGATGCCTCTTCATGCACAGTTGCCCAAATGACAGTTTAATGGCTCACTGTAAAGGCTAGTTATTTTGTATCTCTATCCAGTGAAAATGGCTAATGGTGATAAGGAAAGGAAAAAACAAAGCAATTGTTCAGATCTTCAGACTCAACCGAGCTACTTAGCACGTGCTGAGAGCCTTCAATTAATTATTTCTTCAGTCCAGTGAAGCACTCCAAGATGATTTTAAAACTCACCAGCTGCACTAAGAGTCTATGTTAACAGGGTGCAAGGAACTAAAATTGCACATGAGCAGAGCTAACGGGTTTATTAGGGATATGATGGTCATACCTATATTCACAGAAATACCCCAAGGTGATTTAAGGGAAAAGCCAAATACAAAAAAAAAATCCCCAATTCTTCCCTCCCTTTCACTTTGCTGAGAGGAAAGACAGAGAAAAACATGTTGAAGGAAAATACCATAAAATTATTTAATATGCCTGTCTCCAGAGACAAAGAGATTACTGTCATCATTACGCTGCTCGCTTGTGATTGCATGCGTGCATTTGTGTGTCTCTGTGCATGTTTCTGCCTATTTAAAAAAAAAACAAAAACAAACACCCAACAGAGAAGGTAACAGAGTAAAAGAAAATGAAAGAAAAATCTCTAGGGACTCAATTCAAAACATTAGTTAAACACATTTCTGATTCCCAGTACTTGAGTCTTCTCTACATGGCTATGGTGCATAGCACAACAAGGATCTAATCCCAGGTAGTGGATAGTGCCTTTAGGAGCTGCCACAAGAAAAAAATTACAGACTTTAATCACTGGCAGAATTGGTACAAGCCACCCTCCAAAAGTTAAGTCAAATGTAAGAACAATTTGCTGACTTCACTTAGCAAAAACATACCCAAGTTATAGGTTCTGGGTAACATTTGCATCAGGGGTGCAATTTAAATGTCACGGAGGATAAAATAAGTAAGAGGGCCTGATGGAAAAACTGATTAATTGAATCATAAATTTGTGCAAGTTTACAGTGAATAAATTTCAAAGATAATTTTTTTTGGCTGGTCTAAACTGTACCACCTGTTAAGATTTAAAACACTGCCTGCCTGCCCAGTGATGTTAGGTCTTGGAGTTTAAGCATAACAAGAATCTCTCTGAATAATCAGTTCAGGTCAATAAGAAGACATCATTCATGGTGGCGTCATGGTACAGCTTGAGGCCATGCTAAGCCTACCCTACCTTGCCTGAAAGATATATGCTTCTGAATAGCAAAACTGACAACTATGTGATCATCCAAACTTCTGCAGGGCAGTTCTCAGTGCAGAATGACCACTTCGTGCTTTCAGTTCTTTAATATCATTTAGTGGGTTTTGTACTGGTTTTTCACATGGACTCCCTACTTAACAGAAAATATTCTAATGGGCGAATAATTTGGAACCAACACTTCTGGCTTTCAAAAACAACACTGCCACAGCTGGCAACGAGGATTTTCCCCAAGCCAAACCATATCTACAGTCACATCGCAAGTAATTTACAACACACAGCTCTGGAAACCTCTTGAGAGGAGCTAAAAATATCATCCTGTTTGTATTAGCACCAGTGCCTTCGGAGAGAGTAAGCAGGAAAAGGCGTAAACTGGAGATCACAGATTAGTCAGGCCCAGGCCCAGGATTAGTCCACCCTGGGTACCACCCACGTAAGCACAGACCTGAAATTTCTCAGGAAAACTTCAATGTAATTTTACTGCTGGGTGTGCAGGTTTTGCACATCCTGTGCTTTTAAAATGATCCCTCTTTATGAATTTTGCATCTTGACACATTACAAAAAAAGTATGAATTTATTTCTTACCCTTGTTTTACAAGTGACGTGCAGGAACGCTCCCTTGGGTCATGAACACCGGGAAGCCCGATAGCTGCGTCCGAGGTCTCACTTCCAGTAGTATCTAACAACTGCATAAGAGATGTGAAGGAAAGAAAGCTTGTTACTCTTTTGGAAAATCAATAGACCCCGTGCTGAATAACTTGCCTTCATGTTTGAGCCCAGAGCCTAATCTTTACAGTCGGTTGCCTATAACCACCTAAATCCATAGTCACCGAACTACCTGTTTTGTGCAGCCCAGCGCTAATTTAGTAACCAGGCTGGCATCAAGTTAGCATCAATATGCCTCAGCCGCACATTTGAATATTGCACTTTAAGCTCCCCAGATCTGGAAACTGAGCCCCAGAATGAGTTTGGCTTTCTGGTACCCAAGGCCGAGGACGTGTATTTGCTGTTAGTGGCACACAAACACAGCCACCCTGATATTTCCAGCCCAAGCAGCCTTCAGCGGTTGCCTGCACTCGCTCTCACTCAGTTAAACTAAAACTTAGGATGATGTGGGGATGACAACTTTCCCCCATCACCTGCAAAGCTGGCAGCTCGCACTGGTAATTGCCTATGTCCTCTGGGACAGAAAATGTGTATGATGGCACCAGACACGTAAATGTGTGCAGAAGCATGCAGATGCCAGTGTGGCAGTGTAATGTATCTGGCTGCTTTATTCCCTATATCCTTATCACTTGCTATCTCTGTGTATCACGCACAGAGCATGTTTCACTTCTTTGTCTTGATACTCAACATATGGATCTCTTTTATTCAAAGGTACAATTTAACTCCAGAATTTCATGTTTGCAGCAGCTATTTCCCCTTGTACAGTCCTGTCCCCTGCAATGAATATGTGGTGTTAATTACCGGGAATTGCAGCTCTTGAATTCATGGGATAATTGATAATACCTGCATGCAGAAAATCCCCATCATGATGTTTTAAAGATTCAGTTAATTAGCCCTGTGTCTGGGAGATCAGGCGTTGACTGTTTGCCTTAGGACTCCTCCTTCAGGCTTTTTCAGAAACCTCTGTTATTTAGCTTTTAGGGGTGATTAGTACAGAGAAAGCCAAGGGAGGAAGGCTGTGCGTGAGATGTGGTCGCAAGGGAATAAGGAGCCCTTTGTCCTGTCATGAACTATCCGAACAAAACATTCAAATAGGATTTAATCACTGCAGTGGTCTGCTCACATTGCTCTTAGGGTTAGATACCCCCATAAATCATGCATGGCTTGGAGACTGGGATGTCTTGAAGTTGTTCACAGCTGATTCTCCACTGCACATAGCAGATTGAGATCACTTACTGCTTTCCATGAGCTTTTTGGTGCAGCCACTCTGGCTCCTGTCTTTCATTCTCAAAAACCTAGCAAACCACAGAAAATAGGTCGAGAGTGCTTGCCTTATAAGCTCTGGTTTGGGTGAAGTATGCTAGCAGATAAAAGCAGAATAATTCTGTTACTGATCTTACAGCCCATGTTTGATTACATACTAGTAGGGGGGAAAGAAACTATCATAACTTTTTATGTTACAAGGAATCAAAATCAATTTTCTTTCAGATTTTTTTTTGCACTACATAGTCTGCCTAAAGATGGGTTTAATCAATTTTTTAAACAAGCAAGACTACTTCAAGTGTACTGATACCCAGTGTTCAGTTTTGAGCTTTTAATGATACAGTTATCAGTCATGAAATTCCCATCATCACACTAATGTGCTTCAGCCATGGCCTGGGGAATAAGTCTAAGGAAATGAGAGGGTACTTTGTTGTTTTGTTTCTTCTGTGACAGCCACAGAGGTTGTTTGGGGTGGAATATATGAAGTAAGCACCAGCCCAAGGAACTGTACTGAAATTATTATATTTCTTTCCAGATTCACGATCGAACAGCCACGATACAACACAATGAGCAGAACAGTAACGGCTCATGGCTGCACTTGAGCTGGTCCTTTCAAAGCAAAATGCTCAAAACTGAATACTTGAAAAACCTGATTTGCCAGCCATGGAAAATGGCCATGACCCAGCACTCACACACAGAGTCTAAATTGTGAAGATTTCACAAAAACTCCAAATCATTTCACGAGGACCACAAAATTCAGCCTGAACCCCCTCTTGCCTTTCAGAATGCATTTCTGCATACATTTCCTGTAGAGACTTCCTCTTCCTCTTCAGATATTTGTTAGTCAATAAAAGTACAACAAAAAGTGAACAAAGTAATTCAAAGTAATGTGTTTCAAGTGTACAACTCTGTTACAGAAGGTTCCATATCCAAACATCTAAAAAGTAAAAAAAAAATAAAATAAAATTGTATTGTTGAGTAGATACAGCTCAATGTAGAAATTTAATCACAGAATCACAGAATGGCAAGGGTTGGAAGGGACCTTGGGACATCATCCAGTCCAACCCTCCTGCTAAAGCAGGTTCACCCAGAGCATGTTACACAGAACTTCGTCCAGGCAGGGTTTGAATATCTCCAGAGAAGGAAACTCCACAACCCCCCTGGGCAGCCTGTGCCAGTGCTCTGTCACCCTCAAAGTAAAGAATTTCTTCCTCATATTGAACTGAAACCTCTTATGTTTCAGTTTGTGCCCATTGCCCCTTGTCCTGATGCTGGGAATTAATTTCCTACTGAAGTCACGGGCAATTTTTCTACACGAGACATGTAGCATGATGTCCTAGTAAAATAGTGACTTCAATTGTTTTCTTAATGATTAATAATGTTGTGGCATATTCTTCTACATGTTATGGAAATAAAACTATTTTCCAGCTCTCCCAGACTGTAGCATTCCACAACACAGGCTTTCAGTGTTGACCATTCCATCATGTATTTGTATACAGAACTACTGCAGCCAAGAGGCTATTTTTCCAGTAATCCTAACTGGCAAAGTTTGGTTTGCAACTGCAAATGTAGCGATTATACACACAAAGTGGCTAAGCATTCAAAAATTATTAGATAAACCAGATACAAGGTTGCCCCAGCACATAAATCAGACCAAAATATTTTTAAATCATGTTATGTATGCAGTCAGAAAAATAAAAATATAACCAAATTGTATAAACTGTCCTTCCACCAGGAACATCAGTGAAACTAGAGCAATGGAGTCTAACTAAAGACCTGTCCTACACACCACACGTATGAAACCAACCCCAAATGTAACTGAAATAATTTTTGAACTAGCACCATTCATTTTCCTGTTAGGCTGAACTGCTCACGAGCCTTCCTTCATTTACAGCATCCTGTGACTTGTTTAGCACCATTGACTTCAATGGTCTAACTCTTGATTTATGATGGTTTAACATGTAAAATTTAGTAATTAGCCTCAGAGTATTTGTAAAAATACTAGTGGCATCTGTATGCATTATAGTAACTGCAAAGACAGATGGGATAATTTCATCTGGTAGGAGCTTAATACAGCAGAATCAAGACCAGCCTTTCTTTCAAAATATTTTTAACTTAGCTTAGCTCCATTGACTTCATCAGAGTTGTTCCTTAAGGACATGAGACAACATGAACAGAGAAATGGGCCTTATACATTATGCTGCCAGCCCACGGAACAATATTTATTCTACATTCTTTATACCTGCATTTATAATTTGCACTGAAGTAATTCAGAGGGCTGAAGCACTTCTTGTGGGAACCAGTGCAGCTTCACTGGCTTGAGACAGACACTGAGCCTGAGCTCCAAAGATGGGCATTTTTATAAATTTGAAAGTGATGGGTTTTACTAGCAGCAGAAATTAATAAATAACCATTTCTTCTCTTCCCTCCCTCTCCCAAAATCAATTTAAAAGTTGAGCTCCATTTTCCATCCAGTAACAAAAGACTGGTTTTCTGTATTGTACACTCCTGCTCATATTATGAATGGCATGTCACATATTGCAAGGCTACACCTGCAAGGGAAAGAATGAAGGTTGATACAATCTACCCCAGGTTCTGCAATGTCAGGACACTTATCAGTCTGTAAAATGCAAGGGCAAGATTTAGGGTTTATTAAAAAAAAGGAAGAGAAAAAAAAGAATACCGAATGAATAGATATTTTGCAGACTTGTCTGAAGGTTTATGAGGATGACAGTAAGAGCATGATATTGTTATTGGGAACACGCATGGCTCTTGACATGCACAAATCTCAGCTTATATTGTGGACATCAGTGAATCACATTCCTCAGTCTGCTTTACAGTTGGGATTTTTTTGTGAAAGTTCAAGACCAACATCTCATAATCCCTCATGGAGCGCTAAGAGTATAAAACTGTACCCACTGATGGAGAAGCTGGAGCCTGAAGAGACAAAGACCAAGGAATGTATTTTTGATATTTTTTTTTAGCTGACTCCATGCCTTACTTGAGGAGTGAAAGAGCTTAGAGACAGGCTACTACCTTTCAGCTTTTTCTTTTACCTTGAGTACAGCAGTTTAAATTGGCGAATGAGAGCCATGATATTTTATTGGAAATAGCCTGAAAGTTCAACCAAAAAAGTTGTATTTTGGCATGATCTGATCCTGAGTATTCGTACTGGTTGTTGAGCCTCCAACATTCTCTCTACTGCTGAGACACACATGCTGGGTCTACAGTTTGCTGCAATAACATACATGCAAACCAGTCAAAGCCCATATATAGCAGGGAAACCAATAGACCTCCTCCCAGGAACCTCCCCAGACTGAGTTCTTTCAGTTATCTTTAGTGGAAGCATTTTCTATTATAGCTAAGAAGCTTCAAACAAGCATTGTCTGCCATTAAGAATGAAATTCCCAGCAGAAACATTCATTTTCTCCTCCAGGCTCCTGCCAGCCAAGCAGGGAAATCAATAAATTCTGAAAATAAAAAGGAAAAACACTAGATAGAATTCTGACTCTGGAAAGGAAGGAGCACCAGAAATTCCCACGAGCTCTACCAAGCTCTCGCGTCAGGATTGCTTGTACTCCAGATACCGTCAGAGTGGCTAAGAGTGTTACAACTGACACCAATGAATACCTGAGTAGATCTTAACCTCGCCTGGACTGCCCACAAACTGAACCCACTTGCTGCTGCAGTCTCCACCCAGGACATTCTCAAGCTAAGCCTTTTACACACAGGTCTGGCAGCTGATACCCAACGCTTCATCCAACCTTGCAACCACTTAAGGATTTCAGATTCGTGCTCCACTACAAGGCTGTCTTGCTCTTAATTAGCACAAAAGGAAAAACACATGTGACTAGTGCCCAAGGAAGATAAATAGGGCTTGCTAACCTACATCCTTTAAAGGATCCTACCTGAAAAACAGTCAACAAATGAGAGGAAACAGGGTGCTATACTCTTTCAAGCCAACTGGATTCTTTAGAATATCTGCTATTAAGAACTCCTGGGCACTCTTCATCTGTTTGAGCAAGTAGAATATATACCGTCTACCAGGCAATTCACATAGCCATTTTAATAGCAGAATGTAATTCCTCAGCACTAGAAAAATGAAAGTGAAAGGTCTACGAATTATTACAAACCCAGTCAATCTCTGGTCAGGCAGCAGTGCCCTGAACTGTAAAGGCTTTTTTCTTGTGTTTAAGTTACCATGGCAGATGAAATAGTCACACAGACGTACTGGCCAGTAGAAACTGGTATTGCTAGCTGTGTATCATCTATAAATACTTTTTTTTTCAGATTTATAACCTATCTCCACTTCATAAATGGAAGAAAAACCCCAACCCCCAAATCCAGAAATCATTTGGTGTATTTCTGGTTTTAAGTACAAACTTTCTCAGTTGAAGTTTTCTTTTTCCAAAATAATATTCAAGATGTTAAAGTTATTTTGTGAGAATGCATCAGATTATGCATTGTTCTGCTGTGTGAAAATAAAACTCATTTCTGTTACAGTCAAGTTGTTTTCTGTTACATGAATATCTCCCAATACATCTTGGCTCTAGACCATATTGTTCTGCAGCCTGTTATCTTGCTGTCTTTCTCAAGCATTGCTGTAAGGCTTGGCATGTAAACTAAATGTTGACTGAATCTCTTCCTCTAAAGCAAAGTCCATTTTTTAATCGCTGATGCACCCAAGTTTCTTTCTAACAGGCTGATTTTTGTAGTTGACCATAGGGTGTTCCATGGGAGTACTTAGGAAGAAAACGCTAAGGCAAAGAGGGAAGGATGCTCTAGAAGACACTAAACTGAGTGCCAGGAGTCCTAGAGCCACCCATGGGCTCAGTCAGGGACATCCTGGGTGACACTGAGGTGCTGCACCTAGGGCAGTGCAGTACAGATACCATCCACTACAGACCACGCAGCCCTAACATGTGTCCAGACAAAGACAGAGTAAGGGTTTAGGCACTGCCACACTTACTGCTTCACAATAAATTGTATGGGAAAAAAAAATTCCACTGTCAGGAGATGGTCTGCATGCTTCTCATCAGAGCTGGGCAGATATCTGCTTCATACACAGGCATTGCCCTGAGAAGGCAGCTTCAGGGAGAAGCCCTGAGATTTCTGGTGCACATTCCCTGCTGTGCCTCCAGCCCATCCTGTGCACCCAGGGGAGGAAAGGCACACGTGAGCCTTCAGGGGCACTTCTCAGAATCACAGAATGGTTGGGGTTGGAAGGGACCTCTGGAGCTGATACTGTCCAAGCCCTCTGCCCAAGCAGAGTCGAGCAGCTCAAGAAGGATCAGCAGCTCAAGAAGGATCACCTAAAGCAAGTTGCCCAGGACCATGCCCATACAGCTTTTGATTATCTGCAATGATGGAGATGTGCTTTCCCCAGGTGTCCCTCTCTTCAGCTGCTATTAGACATGTGCTGAGGACCTGGTTATCAGGAGCTACCTATCATCTAGTGAAAAAAAACTGGTTGCATCATTTATTTTACAGTATATACCAGGAGAGCATGAAAGTTACTGCAGAGATTGGCTGCACCAATTCTCAACCATCAAGAAAGCCCTTGCACATCTCTGGTTGCTCCACCACCACATTGCACAATCAGACCAGGTTGAAGGGCTATCAGATGGTTTCCTGGCCCTCGGGACTGCAAAACTACAGCTGGCACTTTCTGCTAATAATGAGGCACACATGGACAGGATCCCAAATATCTCAAACACACCACACAAGTCATGGACAACATCTGTTTTCCTTCCAGTGTGAAATGGTTGCTCATCACCCCAAGAAACCACTTTAAAATAACAAAAATATACTCGATGTCTTCCCACTGAAAATCAGAGAAGCAAGAAAGTTTTAAACCCTGTGCAAAACAACTCAAACCATCAGAAGCAGCAGACAGAGTTTGCAATGTCTGCTAAGCTATAAGTAGAAGCTAGGCTAGGGGAGGTCTACTCCAATTTATCAGGGCACCCTTTTCCATTGTCAGACTTCACAGAGAGAAATGTGTGACAATTTCACCTTGTTTGATTAAAACATTTGCATTATAACTTGTTTGGGGTTAAAAAAGTATTAGGAACTTAATACTTCACATTGGTTTTGGTCTGTGAATTTTTGAATCATCTAGAGAATATGAGCTCCTTGATGAAAAGTACTATTTTGTGTTATGAACCAGAAAATAATGGCCTATCAGACTATAGAAAGTGGTCTAAAGCATCTATCTTTAATCTTCTTGTGTAAGTGTTCTAGACACTGTAATTTCCAATAACAATAATGGAATAAATACCTCATTAACCCCTTTAAAGCTTCCAACACCATGACAATATCTAAATGAACTGCCAGTGGAACAGGCATTGTTCAGTAAGACAGCAGACCAGAAAGTTAATATTGAGCTATATCCCAATGAAGTAACTGAAATGTGTTCTCATACTCAACAACCTGATGGCTTATATATTGTCACAAAACGTGTAAGGAAAAATTCCAAAGAAGACTCTTCTAAATTCGTAAATCGCCTCACATTTCAAATCAGCTTTAAAACCAGAGATAAAACAGCACTTACTAAATTTTGGAAGGGGATGCTTGCTTAGCATTTAACTCATAGAAGAGCCACTGCTTGAACTTCATATTTACACGTTTCTGATCCATAAACCTATTGATATTACACTATTCTCATCATAAATTAGTGTTCTGACAGACTAATACCCATTGCTGAGCTGAATGTCATGGATATTTATTGAATAGGAAGTAAAAGTGTAATATCTAGTATGAGCAGAATATTCACATAACAATAAAAAGTATAGATTTGGCTTCAGGGAACAATTCACAGTGCCTGAATGCATCAGAAAGGAAAATAGGGAACTTGGGCAAAAAACATGAAGATTTTAATTATTAAGTATGGGCTTGTGGTGGAAGTGACCAGATCAAAATCAAAGCCTGTGGGTTTAAAAATTAGGACTGTATTATACAGGACACTGGACATTCTATTGACTTGAACACCATGGTAATAGCCACTGAGGTAAATGCACCGCAAAAGAGAAATAGAGAACAGGGAAAATAAAGCAACGAGAAAGTGTTCTGCTTTGCATGCAGGTGGGGAGAACATAATATCAGCGATGAATTCTACCACACAGCTCCAAGAGAAGCATTTTACCCTGTGAAAGGGAGATAGACAGATTTCCTTGAAGGAAACATCAAATAATTCTAAACAAAATTCAGAACTACCTAAAAGAGTAAGATACCCAAGTCTCAATAAAGTGCATGTATTTTAAACACACGTAACTCTACAAGACTTTGCAAATTCTGTCTTAAATGAAATTGTATCAATCTTTTAAACAGCAGCTACTGCTACATTATAGTCTTGCTCAGTCTACAACACACTGAATTTCAAAAGCACTTTAAGTGCCCATCTGAAGTCAAAAAGCTTAAAAAACATGGATATCTAACTTGAAACATTTTAATAGAGGATGGATTTTAGGAGCTCAGGGACCTGGGCTAAAAACCAGGCTTTCTAAATGCAGCTGGAAATTAGTCAGAAAAAAAGATCAACACCTTCAAACCAGAATTCTGATGTGAAAGCTCAGACCTTAGAGAAACAAACAGGGCAGTGAAACGCTGCAACAAAATTTTAAGGACCACATAGCTAATCCTCCTGAGACCAAGATCTCACCTGAACCCTAAGGTATTAGCATGAGCCCTCTCCATTCAAACTCAGGAAGGAATTTCCTTTTTTTTTGCTGGAAGCAAAACCAATCTTCCAGCGTCTCTGTTGATAAGATATCTTGGAAAGATCTGCAGCTGTGTGTTACTAAATACCACACCATGAAGAGTGACCTGGAATTGCACCTCCCCACCTCCTGCACCTTGGGCAAGATAGCAGGATGTGCAGTGCAAACCATTTAGCTCATCTTTCAAAACACTGAGTGTGAGAGGCATTAACTTCCATTGCTTCACCCTAATCACTAAGGCAATTGGTTACTTGTCTGGACTTACTTATGTTTAGATAGAAGCACAACAGCACGTAAAGTTGTATTTCATCGTCTCCTCCATTGTTTCCATGAATCAGATTTTCCTGGTGCTCATCACATCCTGATGCAACTCTGTTAAATTCAGGGAAACAAGGAAGATGTTCAGCCCGTAGAACTCAGCTTATGTCAAGTCTTGAAATGGATTTTAACTTGAGAATACACTTTTGAAATCATGGCTTTTTAGGACCATTGTACAGGTGATATGCCACTGCCTGCACTATAGCCAGCTCTGAAACACTTCCTTGAGTTAGCAGCAAAGTGGAGATCCCAAAGGATGGGTTTAAGTTATAAACTTCAGAATCTATTACATTGCTACTCAGCACTACATACCTCCCTTGATACCGTGATCTTGACCTGCAAGTAAGTCTCTCTTTGCAGCACTTCTATTTTTAACCTTTTAGAGGCTGTGAAGCAACGGTTACAGTGCCTGGGTAGGAGAACTGAGATTGCTATTGGAGGATGAATTAAAAACATCTTTATGAAGGGACTCAGTCCAGAGCTGGTTTTTTTGGTTAGATACTTCTGCCATCAAAGTCTTTCAAATTGCTGTGAGAAGCTGCTCACAGCGGAGTTACGCAGGCATTGAATTGAACAGCATGGCAACAGGTTTCTAAGCTTTTTTCTCATTTTCAGTGGTCCAGTACTGTTGCTCAATCCATTGCTAGGTATGATAAAGATGGCTCGTTAGACAGTCAGAAATCAGATCACCTCACCCCAGTCATAGGAAAAAGCAATACACAATGCAGAGCAGCTTTAGAAGCAACAGAATAGAAGAGACCCAAGTTGCTCTCCTTCCACCATCTCCCTGAAGCTGGGGGGATCTCTGCCTCTGATGAAGTCAGACACATCTTTGGACATTGCTCGGGCTTTCCTCAGACAGATGACTCATTAAATCATCTCAGAACTCACTTATTTACTTACTGAAATGGTCCGAGTTGTGCCAAATGGCTGATGTTTTCATTAAATTGCTTTCTAGCGTACAGCACCAGGGCTGTGGCCAGCGCTCTTGCGGGCTCTCATCTCTTGCTGGATCTCTCCTGCAGCAACAGCAACCAAAGCGGGGGCCAGGGACAGAACAGTACCCTGGCCTTTTCCCTGCCCTCCAAACACTGAGGCAGTCTGATTGCCCCAGCACTCTGCACCAAGGTTGGCGTTCATCATGATGAACCAGGGAAGTTCAAATAAGGTCTCAAATAGGATTCAACTTGGGTGTAAGGCTTTACACCAACTTCTGGATAGAAGTAGTTTCCACCACACTTCTCAAACCAGCAAAAGTGCCACTGAGTGTTTTTAGTTCCTCTGAAGAGGAATTTTTGACTGTATTTTTCTCCCTAGCCCTCCTGGCTGCATGGGGCCTCATCTGCATTCAGACCCACTTGCACCCCTGCTACAATGAAGCTCGCCCACAGGCAGACCTGCCGGCCCCACTGCCAGCACAACGGTGAAAAAAGCACAGCAGCACAGATGACCGTGTTGCAAAACTAGTGTTCTCTCTTTTCCCTCCTCCCGTTCACCATCTTGCCTTCCACCTTCATTTGTATTGCTGGGGAAGCACTTTCTTCTTTTGGGGACAACTTGACTTTGCTAGGTGTCAAGAAACTCAAAACCTGTGCACTAATTCACTGGCAGCCAGGTTCCCAATACCCGCTGATTCCCTTGAAATTTCCTGCCTTTTCCAGCACCTTGGCACTGAGTTCTTTGTCAGGGGCATAGGCAATATTTGATAATACAAGTTCAGCGGGAGGAACATGGATCCGGCTTGCTCTGCTGTTTGGCTGCAGATCCCTTGCTAGGTCTGTTGTCTCTTCTGTAGGCCTGCATTGAGACTCAGGGAAATCGAATTTAGCCAAGGATTGCCCTGATCCTGCAAACAGAAGCTCAAGTATGAAACGGTACAAACAGTCCCCTCAGTGACCCACGCCCTGGCCTGGGACACGGGGCTGGGCCAGAGGACCTCTTTCCAGGGTTTGAATCACACTCTGCGGTGTTAGAGGAGGTGGGATGGCTTCCAGACTAAATTATTTGTATTAGATATACTTTTTGCCTGAATTCTGTGACCTGGTCAATAAGCAATTAGTATTTTATGACGAAGTGCAAGTGGCAGCGTTAATAGCGGTTTGTAGCTACATGCACACGAGAGCTGAGAATAATTTTTATGACTCCAGTAGAAGTGCGTGTAACAAACAGAAGTCAATTTTTATGACCATAATGATTGTATCCTCTCAATGTCTGTAGAAAATAGCTTTACGCAAATCAGTTAATTAGTATCCAAGTGCACTTGCTCACAGACTGTTCAGCTGTTCCATCCAATACTTGGAGAAGCTTTCAAAAGAGAAGTTTAATACATTTTTCAAAAAAAAAAATTAGTAGCCACTCAAAATCCAAAACATAAAGCTCTAGTCGAAAGTACACTTTAAAATAGTGTTTTACAATTTTGTAAGTCGTTAGTTCTAAAATTTATACCACTGGACTTCTTTAAAACAGACTTTTAAACTTGAAGATGATAAAAATGCATTTGGTTATTGCAGTGACACCAAGTACTTCCACAGAAAATTTCAAACCCTCTGGATTTTAGTATTAACATTTATATTACCTCCATCTTGCCCTTTCAGAATTGCATTCAAAACAAATGAGCTAACACTCCTTACAGCAGTGTTATCATATTCTGCTCTTTATTATTTCTCTTGCTAAATGTTTTCTTTCCCAAGACTCTCAAACTGATTTAATACCCTTCCTACTTAGCCTTTACCTTATGCACAGAAGTACAAGTCTTTTGCATCAATTTAAAGCCAAAGTGATGAATGGAATTTAATGATCTTTTTTGTACAGTTCTGTATAACACTAAACAATGGCCAATGCATTCATTCATGATCAGTTTTTTGCCTTGTTTTTAATTAGCTTCCTATCTGGAGGGGCGGTGTGAAAAATTGCACCCTGGGCCTTACGACATCTTTCTTTTATAAAATGTATGTACAACAAATAAAAAGCACATCTTAACCTACCTGCTACCTATTACGTTAAATGTCACTACTACTAAAGACTGGCAGCTCAGCTAACAAACGCCCTCATTATTTTATTCCAGCTCTACTTTGTGTATAGTCAATCAAATCACGCTTGATTTATGTCAGTTGCTAACAAAATACAGTATAAATAGAGCCATTGAGTACAATTCAGTGATTCTGTGTTTATTCAGCTCTAAGCTATGAAGCTAAAGTGGATACCATTTATAACAAAGACATGCATTCTTCATGGCCATAAGAGTTAGCAGGCCATAGCTAGAGCACTTTTAAGGCTGAGAGGATACAAAGTGTTCCTATGAGCGGACTCAATTTTTTTTTAAGTATACAAATTAATAACTTATATAAAGATAGAAAACACTACCATGCCTATATATCATTTTTTTCTTTTGATTGGGAAAGTTGTTTGATGGATTTAAAATAACCTAATTTGCAATGCAGGCCTCATTATTAATGGTCAGTGATTTTAGTACTTTCCAAAGGTGACTTTCTACAAGGAATGGCTTTTAGGAGTACGTCTACATTACACTTCCAGTCACACAGGTTATTGCAAGGGGATTTTTTTGCTTTGTCTTGATGATTCTGTACATCCGGGCTAGTGACCTGGGGAAGCCCGGTTCGGTTGTGGAAAATTACAGAAACCCAATCGTGTTCAGTGAATGATGGAAGAGCTGTGAGCAATATTTGCTGCATGTCAGCTGGAAGCCCTTCCCAGAGAGTTCAGCACACCAATTCCTCTCCTCACTGCTCTCTACTTTCCACAATTGTTTCTACTCAACAGCTATAGCTGATATATATCGTACGGGAAAGACTGAGGCAGACAAGACTGCAATTCTCAACACAAGCCCAGTTTTCCTGGAAAGGGAGATACTTTAAATCTAGATTTTCAGGTTTCTGATGGATGTCTTGAAGTGAATAGTTTGCAAATGGCAGCTATTGACTGAAGAAAGGATAAGGAATTTCTTAGTAGGGCTTCAAATTGTGCCTCTGGGTATATAACTTTGGGTTTATTAGAAAAACAGAAGTGCGAATAGTTTGATGATGAACCTCTTAAAAAGCATTTCTGGTAAAAATGCAATTGTGTCATGCACTGACAGGACCAAACTCACATCTTGCATTTTTACCAGAAATACTTTTTGTGTCATGCACTGACAGGACCAAACTCACATCTCTCCTGTGTTTGATAATGTCTTCCCACAATTATCATGCAAAAGTCAGCTAATGACAGCAGACACTGTCACTGGTTCTCACCACTGTTTCAGGTTCTGAGAGCATCCAAAACCCATGATGACTGGGTTGAGGTGCTTTCCATGAATTCCTAACAGCATGAGGACATTGTGAGATAGAACTGGATGGGTTTGCTAGCTGATGGACCGTGCATCCTTACTGCATGGCCTAGAGAGCAAATTATTTGCAGTGCACATTTTGCAGGGAAACATATGGGCAGATATATTTATTCATTGGCTCTTTCCACTTTAACCCATATCTCTCTCCTTTGCTCAGTGCCATGGCCACCAATGCTACACGGATTGGAGCACATCTGGCATTTTGAAATGGTACCACACATGCCGAACATCATTATGGATGTCTTTTAGACACATGTTGCCTAACTTGACAATCAAAACTGACAAACTTCCCAGCAATCTTCCAAACAAGCTGTAATAACAACATTAAAGTTTCCACTGGGCCATTTGAAAACCAAAACAACTTTACAATCAACAAATTAAGACTCTCATCAAGTGAAAAAAACCAACAAAAGCCTGGGCAGAATTTGTCAAAGCCATGCAGTGACAGAGGAAGGTGTGCGAAACCAACTTGTCTCCCTTATGGTTCACTGGTAGGGTGAAATGCTTCAACACTCTGCAGCACCAGAGCCTGGAGTTTCCAGAAGGGATCAAGCCTGCAATGTGTTGGCACCATAAAAACAAAAAGGAAAAAAAAAAGTTGACTCCACAGATTCCAGCCTGTGACAGCAATCCATATGGGGTAGAAATGCTACAGACTAGGAACCTTTAATTTGAAAATATCAACCAGAAGGGGGAAGGACGGACATTCCCAGCTTATCTGGAGCAAAGAGAATGAGTTCTTCCACTTGAGAACCACTGGGAATGAGCAGGTGCCAGAGATATGGGCTAGAAATGAAGAGTATGAGGAGGAGGATGGAGCTTTTATTTTTGTTTCTTTATTTCACCAAAGGCTGACCTGTTAAAATAATGGCAACATGGCATTGAAACAATCCTAGGTCTCTGTCAGACAAATCATGGCTCAACGTATTTTCTCTCGGTTACATCAGAAAGTATGAACTTGCAACCTTGGCCCCAGCTCGTTTAATGGCACACTGACAGGGCAAGAATAATTCACAGGTTGAGCTAATCAAAGGTGAAAAGGGAGAATCAGTAAATGTCGTATCCTTTTGCCACTTTCATCAATCCGACTAACTGAATTTGAGCTAAAGCTTGGCAAATTTTCTGCAAAGGGAAATTAATATGTAACACATCTGAGGCCTGGTGCTGGCCAGCAAAATTGGAAAGCCGGCGTTATATCAGAGGGCGTTTATTGAGGGAGAGAATGGCCAAAGCTGAGATAATCAGAAAGAAGCTCCTGCATGTGTCTCTCCTCTGATAGCCCTGTGACCCTCCCAGACCTGCACCTGAGTAGAAATCCCTCTACTTTTCAATTTTTCCCCATCAGGAATATATGCTGTTGCCCGCACATGATTGAATCAATTCAATTACTTTGGAAAAGTTGATACATATTCAGGCCATGAAGAAGCTCAGGATAGAAAGAGAGGAAAAGAGACAAAGAAATCCGTATTTACCCAATAATAAGTTTCATTTGGAGAAGGTTTGAAAACAATTCTCCCTCGCATTTGTCCCTGTCAGATCACATTATTCACAAATGAAGTTTACAAAATATCAATTCAATTTCAATAAGGGAGCCTGAATCCCAACACACGAGGGCTGAATTTACGAAATCATAACACTTGAGGGGACCCTGGTGGCTTCCAAATATTTTCCAGTCAGAGGTAATCAAAAGCAGACTGCTGCATACTAATACATTCAATTTCACCCCTTTTGTTCGCATCTGTTCCCTTATAATACTATTTTCTACACTTCCAAATCACTGATGATGGCAGTTTGGAGAAAAAAAAGGTGCAGGGAGGAGGGGGGGGAATCATATAGTTCGAACATTTTTGTGAAAACGCTCTCAAATATGTCCAATTAATCAATTTAATGATGAGCAAACCAGTGAGCTGTATCATGGAAAAAAAGAAAAAAAAATCATTATGCTCCCCCAATGCCACCCCACACTACTTTCTAACCACATTCTTAGCACAGAGCATGCACCAGAACTAGCTGCTGGCATTAAAATTTGCCAATGAGAAAATAAATGCTGTTTCCTCATCAATCCATCCTCAGCTTCTACCCCGGTAAGGAGAAACAGAAGGAAGACCAGCAAAGCACCAGGTCCAAGAACGTACCCAATGCTTTCAGCTCCTGGTCTCCTATGCTCAGTCAACAACTCACATTTTCTTGAACTGGCACTGGATTGGGCTCTTAGTGATAATATGACACAGGTTTCTCAGAACAAATTACATTTTCATAGTGTCTGCTGGATTAAGGTTTCCTCTAGCGTTTTGTGCAACAGCCTCCACCACACTTCCTTAAGTTAAGAACGTCAGTAATCCAAAATTGTTCCATGGACATGGGAAGATACAGTATTTCATGATCTGCTCCTAGTACTTAGAATTGCTGATGCAACACATGACTTAACATTTTAATAAATCAGCAAGTTCTAGTCAAAATCCAGAGCACACAGCTCCATTCTTCACTGGCAGGTGGTCAGCATGCTGTGGAAAATAAGCAATTTTCTAACAAACTTCATAGAAATTCAGGAGAGAAGTGATCATCTAATCTCTCCTGAATTTCTCTGGCAATTAAACGTCATCCAGATATCCTGTAACTAGCCCCAAACAATGATTCTATTGTCTCTATTCCTCAAAACCAAGAATGTATGCCACGAGCAGGAACCCAGGCAAGAGTCCAAAAATTATTCTGGGTTGATTTGATGTCTCCAGTGGCCAAATCATTCCCCATGCTGCAAAGAAAGACCATAGATCTTCAGACTTTCCTTTCAATTAGGCCTGCAAGGAAATTTCTCAGCTAAGGTGACTCCAGCCAGACACTTGACATAACCACCTATGCCACCTCAGAGTATTGATTGGTCTTTGTGTCATGTCTCCTTCAACTGTCGGTCTTTGGTTCTTTAGAAGATAGAGAAACAATACAATACCACCACAGAAGTCAAGTTGTGCCATTGAGTAAATTCATCAATGAGGTCACTGCTGACTAAATATGAAGCTAATAACCGTGTATGATCTCACTGGGGAACTGCAAGAGTTATGATCAAGTCTAAGGTGCATTGGACGAGGACCAGAAAGGACCACTGCAATTGCATGAGCTAGCTTGCTGCTTCTGCGTGCATGCAGGCCAAAGGACTAAAAAGCCAGATGAAAGCAACTTTTGAGCCTCAAGATGCAACAGCTGTGCTGATCCCATACTGACTTCTCCTACATTTAATTCTTCACAGCTAAGACAGTGCATACTGAATTTCTCTAACCTCAGTTCCTGGACTTCACCAAGCCCTGATCAGCAAGGCTGGAGGGTCCCTGCTGTCCTCTAATGTGTTGTTCTGGGATAGCAATAAACACAAAGTCTGTAATCCTTAGAGAGAAAATCGGTCACAAATATATCGTCAGTTGACACTACCTGGTTGTGCACCTCTCAGTGGCGAATCCACTGAAACATATCGCTGGTAAAGAAAGCTTCCTATTGTTTGGGACAACATCAGACCTCCCTACATCCCACTCAGCAACGTCAAGGAGTCGTATTCCCCTATCGTATCCCTCTATTACTGTTTTACCTACAGCTGATTGAACTGAAGCTGCATGTATGCAATGCCAAGAAAAATAATAAAATAATAATGCAGGAGCTACACTGTATTTCTGAAGTTTGAACAGGACCATGGCTCTGTATAGGTTGTATGTACAGTTGAGTCTGTCTGAAGATGATGGTAGCTGTGAGATGCATTACTCAACTGAAAAATTAATTGTGCCACATTCATGGGATACAAACAAACTGGCCCTGATTGCATAAACCCAGCATCGGTGGATTATTCTTACCTGTAAGGTTTTCTTTAAATGGGAGTCAGAACCTGATATTTGAGAAGCAAAAAGGTGCCTGAGAAATGCCACCAGCATAAGTTGCTTCCTCCTGCATCACCACAGGAAAGTAATTCTGAAGAGAAGACGAAAGCAGTAAGATTGGCCCAGAGCAAGGAGACCAGAAGCTCCTGAAGTTCTGAAGTTCCTCCACAATGTCATTGTCTCTTCAGGATAAAGGTTTGTTTAATTTCACCTTCTTGCTGTAGAGAATAAAATATATGGGGAATTTACATATGGTATATGTTCATGTGCATGGTTGTCTATATCTGTGCGTACATGTGAGAACACCCAAATTGTGTGTTGTGATAAGCACAATAAGTTACCCAAAAGACTTGAAAAACAAGTTTCGTTTACAACTACAGCATGCCACTGAAAAATACGGAGCAAATTGCTTAGCATGAAATTTTACTTTTAAGCTTATTCCATTACAAAGATCTTCACAGACTTCTTTCCCAATTTGCCTTTTACTGGCTCTACATGGAAAGATATTCGGCATATTAGCCCCATGCTGATCTAAAAATGGTTTTATACTTTGTGAAATTATGCCAGGACAAAACCAAATAGCTTGGTGTAATTTAACATTTACACGTCACTATGAACTATCAAAGCAATGCTTGCAAAAGAATTATATTAAAATGGGGATTAATCTAACAATTTACAAACCATACCATTTTAAAAATATAGCAATTGTTGTTCTGAGCTCTGTCAAGACCACATGCTGTGCAGACACCTATTAAGGAATCCAAGCTTTTCTTAATGTATTAGAAGAGTGAAAATTCATAATTGGAAAAAGAAGGTGAAAACTCCCTACAAGAGGATTTGGCATGGACATATCCCTCAACAGATTATTGTTATCAATTTCACCACATAAACAACAGTGTTCAA
Organism: Egretta garzetta; assembly: GCF_000687185.1. NCBI lineage: Eukaryota > Metazoa > Chordata > Aves > Pelecaniformes > Ardeidae > Egretta > Egretta garzetta. Next base: position 280,834 of record NW_009258820.1, read on the forward strand.
GTCTACATTTTTTCTAGTAGATTAGGAGAAAACAAGCATTTAATGGTATTTTGAGAACATTTAAACCTCATCATTATATTCTAAAATTGATCTCGGTGCTTCTGCTCCATGCAACAAGCTGCTACACTGATTTTGTGAAATGCTAAAGCTAGTTCCTCTGGGAAGCCAAAAGAGACACAGCATAAACTGTGGGTCGTTTTGCTGTCCTGGTTCACCACATGTTCCCCAGCAGACAAGCAATGAAATGAGACAGATAAGTTGAGGTTGGGACCATTTTATACAAATCATCCCTAGGAGCAATGAGCTGAAGTATCAGCTTTGAAGACGAAGCTCTGGGAGATACAAAGACAAGATAACATCCCTTTTTTTTTTTCATCTTGTCATGTTCTTTGATGAAAGAACATGATGTATTCCCTTTCCCACATTCACAACTGTAGGAATGCACAAGTAAATTACTTATCACCCTTCACATGCTATGTATTATTTGTTGGCAGAGTAACTGCTCCAGATACACAGTCTACCCACCCCAACACTAGCCATCTGACAGTCAAGCATCTAATCTAGAAAATCTAGAATTTTCCTCTATGGGAAGGAGAAAGGAATGCACTCTGGGAGGGCAGCTCCTTCCATCCTAAGATAAGATTTCTTAAGCAAGTGATGTTCGATATTTGTCTCAGGTTGGGATGTGTCTTCCTCCACAAATGCCTCCCCTTGACACAGCAGGTCCAGGCTGCTCGGAGAGCTACAGCAGTGACCTTTCATTCAGGAACTTGTGCTCATTTAGTTTGAGCCATGATGATCTGTCTAAACTTGCCTTTCCTGGCTCTTTCCAGATTTCATGTTTGAAACTTTGGGAGCAGTGCATTTCACAGGGTTGAACACAAGAGCAAGAATCACCCAAGTTTACCTTAAAGTGTTTTTAGTTTCTGTAGACACGGTCTGTATTTTCAATTTGCAATCAGACATGGGAAGTCTCACCAAGGTGTTGCTTTTTACTTTGAATATTTCATACAGCTTTCACAGCAATACTCTCTATACTACGTAGCTGTGATTTTAATATGAATAAAACTGTGTAGGGGTAACAAAGCCAATCCAAAAAGCTGCAAACAGCCAGTTTTTGAGGAGAAAGCAGTCCTTCTGTACCAGATGCTTGCCTGCACTGTGGAAGGACTTTCAGAAACCACAACCAAAGGTGGTCACAAGCCCGGAGCAGCAGGTGGTCTGCAGAGACCACCTAAGGCAGCAGAGCTGGATTCCTTTATTCTGGACTGGTTGTTCTCCATAACTGGGAATAAATTCTTAAAGATACTCTATACTGTTAGTTTTTTCTCAAGAGATAAGAAAATTTGCCTAATTTCTCTTAAATTATGAAAAGTCATTATACAGAACTGTATTCATTCAAATCTCCCTACCACTTCATGCAAGTCCCTTGGTTTTGGCAAAGAAAAAACCACCCATAACATCAGCTTTAGTTTTGCTGATCATTTCACTTTCAAACACGCAGTGCTGGAATGTTTGAACAGCTGATACTGCAAGAGGGGTTTTAAAATGTAAAAATATCTGCTGCCATTGTAAATTGGGAGAGAAAAAGCTCCTAAACCCTAAAGCATTTTGATCTGCTTCAGGGATTTAAGTACTTATTTTTACAAAGTCTAAATTTGGTAATATAAATGAAAACTTGATTTCTGATCGAAAAATATTTTAAAGCTAAGAGTTTGAAGCTTGGGGAAAGAAGCTGCTTTGCCTGGATTTATTCTAAACACTGTGTTCTTTTTTCTTTCTGTTTTCCCAATTTTTGATTCAGAGACTTTTTCACCAGCTGCATAGTTATGCCCAGTCTGCACAGAATCAAACAAGTTAAATAAGAAAAATATTATGAATTATTTATTCACTTCAGTCTCTTGAACCAACCTGAGGTTTGGAAGCAGCGTTGAAATACAAAGGCAAACAAACCTACTGCGCTGATAACCCTCAAGAAGGCACTGCAGGTTCAAGTTCATTCTAGTAATTTTTTTTTCCTCACTTTTGCCAATGTTAATTCTATGCATTGAAAAATATCCTGGTGCTTCAAAGCAGCCCTTCACGATGCTATGCTGATTCTGCCTATTAAAGTGGTTAAAAATCCCTACTCCACATTGGTTTTCTACATGAGGAAACTAATGTGCAGTCAGTTCATGGAGCAGATAAACCCTTACGCACTGAAGAGTCCAGAGTTGTTTGAACGCACTTGACTTTGGAATGGCAGTAGATACGTATTTAGAGATTTTCATGTTAGGGAGTCTGGAACTTTTGCATAGTTCTGGAATTCACTTCTTTGTCAGCTCAAAAACTTAAAGGATGAAGAAAGAGTCAAGACCCTAAGACATGTAAAAATCTAATAAGCTTATGGAGAATAAGCATGATAAGTGACCTTCCATACCTCTATTGCTTGTTGGTCTCCTTATCTGTATTTTACACCATCTCTATTGCTGGGAGAGTATCTCATGCACAGGACTGAATTCATGTGGAGGGGCTGCTTTATATAAAACCAGGAGAATGCTGAAGCAAGTCCAGGCCCTGGAGAGTATATCTACCCCTACAGAGGCCGCAACTTCTTCATGTGTCTCCTCCTCTTCTTTGTCTTCTTCTTCATACCTGGTGTAACTACAGGTAAAGCACCGCAAAAAACATTTCAGTGTAAATAAATTCAAATTACTTATTGCATATTGCACAGAAAGCCAGGGAGCCCCAGTGGATGGCCCAGTGCTTAAGCAGTCATTCTTTGCTGCCTTTTCTCTTACGTGTAAGACTGCTGTATTTGCTCTGAAGTCTTTATGTCCAGGGATAGTAACTGGCATGCTATTCCCTTGATATAGTGCTCTTAGGACCAATGCATGCTGTAAAATGAGATGATCATAATGGGATTTAAAGTTATTACAGGCAAAGCTGTAGTAACATACAGTAAGTTCCTGGCATTTTCATTTACTGGTGAAAAATCACATACCTACAGTAGATACACTGTTAAAAAAAAACTGCAAAAGATCTTCAAGGCCTGGCACCTACATTTTGCAGTTACGTTTACAAAATTATTATGAGTAAACTTTTATGGGAGGGGGGAAGAAATAACAAGACATTCTATTAATGGAACAGGAGTTTCACCAAAGGCATAATGTATTAAAAAATATAATAAATGTCACTAAAAATTAAAGGACCTTATTCTGCTTTATACTATTGCTATTTTAAATGACACTGGCAATATAAGACAACTTACTCCCCCAGCCCACCTAGAAATAAAATAGTAATAAATAATACCCCCTTTAAACTAGAGTCATTGTAAGGTCTTTGTGTAAGGGAAAATGCACCCAAAAATAGCAAAGTCAACTAAAAAACCCCAAGCAAGGATGCTGAAACAATAACACCAGTCAAAGATGATCCGTTGGGGGAAAAATATGTTGAGCCAACACACTGCATCTGTAAGCAGGAAGCACTAGGAAAAGAGAAGGAGCCATTAATTGCTGACTCAGCACCTTGTTCTGTTTTTAATAGTTGTGCAGGAAATGAAAATGAAATCTGTATGAGATTATAAAAAATAGGGGAAAAAAGTAAAAACAGAAAGAAAAAAATAATCTAACTAATTTAAGGCAAAAAAGCAGATCATGCAAGACCTAACCCATTCCCAGACATAAAAAAAAATCAAGGAGAGATGTGGCTCCAGGGCAAAAGAACATAATACATTACAAAACAATGATAACATAAAAGCTAGAATTGCCCTTAAACCAAAAGGTGAGAATTTCACCACCAAAGGATATTACCTAGTCCAGATTTAAGTGTTCTAGGACCAGAGATATGAACAAGGAATCCAAAATACTAAGATGCGAGGAACCTCAAGCAGGGTAAACACCGAGGGCTGAAGGCCAGAATCCACAAAAAAGCAGAATCTGGAATAGCACACCCTATGGCAAACACCTCAAACATATTGCATGCATTCATAATCCACATTTCTTGCATATATTTACCAAGTACCAGTGGTGTGAACTCAGCATGGTAAGAGGTGACTGACCACTAGCTCAGATCAGTTCATCGTTGTGGCAGCAGAAGGTGAGGACAACTATCACCTAAAAAGCAAGTGGAACTCATTATTGTGTTTAATCTGGATATAAGTGCATGAGCCAGCATCTGATAAGAAAGGATGACATCAGCAGAGAAAGAAAAGGCATTGGCAATTAGAAAAAAGTAAAAAGAACCAAAACTGCTGGTGATGTTAAAACCTGCCATTGAGGCTAAGGACTTGCAGGTGGGAAATAAAAAAGTATGGTGAAGCAAAAGCCACATTATGTTTAGAGATCCCAGAAAAAAGAGCAATTGAGAGCACCTGTGTTGGAAAGAAAGGCTATCTTCACAGAGAGAAGGGATCTATATCCCAGACCAGGAATTATCATCCCAACCAAATCCAGCTGAGGAAGGATCAGCTAACAGTTCTCACAAAGCAGGTCAGGCACCAACTGGCCAAAGAGGCTGTCCAACAGACAGACAGCTAGCTTAGCAAGATTAAAGAGCTACTCGCCATGACACGGCACAAGCATAACAAATTGCTTGTGGTGGGACGCATCTCCAAAGGAATCTGCAGGACCACATGAACACGCGCAATATCCCAGAGAAATTTCTTATAAAGACTTCAAATTCTGGGCTATATCAGCATTGATTTTTCAGTGTTACTACCATAACATATTTCCTGGAAAAGATATGGTGAACTATATCTTAAGGAAGTTCTAGAATAACCGGTACATCTTTTTATGTTGTAAGAAATCTCATATTACACAATGGCATTTAGTTAGGAATTACACTCCAAAGTCACACCCTCCTCAGGCAGCTGAGTCTCGGGAAGTTACTGGACATAGTGATAATCCATCAGCACCTTCATGGACTGCCACCACAGGGACCCTTCCTCTGGAGCATTGGAATAAGTCGGGATCCAACAAGACAGCCCTTTTGCTTCTGTACTTATCCTCTATTTTGTGAGCCTATGGAAACTCATAAAACCCATGAGAGCATCTACGTCCAAGAAATTCAACACAATGATGCCTCTGGAAGAGACTCGAGGAAGTCACCAGAGCTCAGTGCAATGCCGTGTAGACCCATCAAGTAAGCTTTAGGTGTTTCATGGAAACATTCTTTTGAAGTTATGCAAGAACTCCTATGTCCTAGATATTGGTAATTTTGCCTCAAACTTCACAGCAATTCTGGAAGTGCTCAGCATTGCAATCATAAAAAAGAATTACTACTCTGTCATATGTATCCCAACAGCAGCCTTAATAGACCTGCCTGTGAATTTTGAGGGTTATGGTCTAGGTCAGCAGACAAAAACCTGCATCATAATACAAACTCAACAGTTGCCTTGCCAGCAGAGTGGTCAAGATGACAGAGATGAATTCTTCCTCTCATGCAGAGAGATAGAAACTGTATATCAGAGCTGACACACAGAGGCATGATCCAATCCTGCAGTTTGCATTGCTTGAACTATGCCTATTTTCTGGCTAAATGGAATTTAGTGCCCAGAAATATCAATACAATTTTCATTGGCATGTGCCACCTGAATCCAAGCCCAGAAAAATCAGCCAGAAGCTTATGATCCTGCAGTCAGTCAGACAACATAAAGAAAAAGAAAGCAAAAATCCAGTTGGAATTTTAACCAAATAATACAGCAAAGACAAAAAATAACTTAATAGATAGGTTCTCCAAATTTTTTTAACCAAGTGTTTCAAGAATATTTGGAACTGCCTTGGACATGCATTGTCAAATTCAAGATAATCCCACCTTGGTCTCATAACTGAGTCTTCCCTCACCCCTGAAGCTATTGAAAAGAAGGGTATGGTGGTAACCAGAGGCCACATCCTTTTTACACTCCTCTCACCTTTTCAGGTGGGTGGGTGGCATTTTAGAAGTTACCAATAATAACTGAAACACAGTGAATATATTAATTTTGCACTTACCAGTCGAACCAGTTGTTTATTAATTATGACTGCTATATCAATCCTGGATCAGTATCCCACACTCAAAAGCAAAGTTCCTGCTCCATATGCTTTCCGTCTTTCTTCTTCTGATTCACAGAATCACAGAATCATTAAGGTTGGAAAAGACCTCCAAGATCATCAAGTCCAACCATCAACCCAACACCACCATGCCTACTAAACCATGTCCTGAAGTGCCACGTCTACACATTTTTTGATAGGGATGGGGACTCCACCACCTCTCTGGGGCAGCCTGTTCCAAGGCTTGACCACTCTTTCAGTAAAGAAACCTCCCTCGGCGCAGCTTGAGGCCATTTCCTCTCGTCCTATTGCTTGTTACTTGGGAGAAGAGACGTACACCCACCTCACTACAACCTCCTTTCAGGGAGCTGTAGAGAGTGATAAGGTTTCCCCTCAGCCTCCCCTTCTCCAGACTAAACAATCCCAGTTCCCTCAGCTGCTCCTCACCAGACTTGTGCTCCAGACCCCTCACCAGCTTTGTTGCCCTTTTCTGGACACACTCCAGCATTTGATACCTGGTTTGGATACTTTCTTTCTGTGTTAGCGTCCCATTTATGCATTTTTCAAGACTGCATCTCATTTGCTAATTTCCTGTCATGTTTCTAATGTCTCCTGTAAGTTATACCCATGTCCTTCCTGGTTTTCACAACTCACAACTTGGGTTACTTCCCTTTCTGGGTCGTTAAAGGCAATATTAGTACTGAAGAAAGCATTCCTGTTCAAGAAAGTGTCTTCATGCGTTTAAGTGCTGTTGAAGTCGATAGGATGTAAACAGCTCCCTTAAAGGTAAACATGAGCTTAAGGGCTTCCTTAGCAAGGACCTATTTCATGAGCTGAGTGCCACAGTGCTCAAGTACACTGCTGCCAGCAATATTGCACACATTCACTGTCACTAACCTTTATACTCCAACAGATATTTCTCTATCCACATCATTCATTTTAAGTCAGGTGGAATGATTTTTGTGGGTACTATTACATGAGACTGGATCAAATGCATCACTGACCTACAACTATCTCGTGACCGTTGCAGTCCATTCACCCTGTTCTTCAGGACATGAATAAAGTTACGAAGAGCACATACATTTGGCCTGACTTCCCACCACAAAACAAATTTTTCTGTTGAGATTCGATGTTGCCAAATGGAAACTCCCACATTTATTCTTTTTTCTTTTTGTCTCGCTTATACTTGCTTTTCTGCATTTGCCTGGTTCATGCGAAGTGTTCCAAGTTATTTTAAAATTAACAATCAATTTTTAGTAGTCTTAACAGCATAAAAATTGATTAATGCTCTAAATAGGATCCAGAATTTGTCATCTTGACTCCCTACACAACAGTTCCATAAATCTGTACTATGCTGAGCTATATCAACACATATGTTCTCAGTAATTCTTTGCTTCTCTTTCCCAACACTTTGAACACAGGTCTTTCCACATTCTGTTTCTCCCGTTTCATTTATTCTATTTTTTTGATTTTCAAAAAGAGTTCAGTATCTCAGCTATTTTCAGCTGGGATAATCCAGCACACTTCTCATTTGCATGTAAAGTGCAGTCAATGCGAATTGATCAAAACCAAATTAACAGCAATTGGTTCCAATATTTTCCCTGTTTACACATTAGCTTGCTACCTTTAACATATAGATGTATTGAATTCAGCTTAGCAACCTGAGCATGAATGCTGTGGCCTTTAAAGAGAAACTTATCTGTAATTAAAATCATGCATGAGTTTTAGTGGGAATCTGTTTACTACCTAGAAAGAAAGCTGATTCTAAAAATGAATAGAATTTAGCTTGGTAGTTCATGTGTTTAATTCTGAATTAAATCCCCTAAAATTATGGGGAGTTAGCCAGCTTCAGATTATATGAAGTTTATGCCTAGTTCTGGGTGTGTTTGGGAAAAAAAAAATCAAAGGGTACCCTTTCTTCCCACACCATTGATTTCTTTTTTTAAGATACCACTGCAAACTGATAATAAGTTAACACAGTTCTAATCATTATGAGCATTTTTTGCAAAAGTCATATAATAAATATGCATTGAAACTACAAGCATGCAGTACAAATCATCCGACCCAGTGTTCAGATGACAAGTAATAAGGGCTTTAGAATAAAAACTGAAGCACATATACAGTGGTTGCTATAAGGAAATGATTTATCCTACAGTGTATATTGAATTGCTTATTATAATTTAGAATGGTAATTGCTATGGCTTCACTATACTGTTTAATTGCTACAGTACACTGATATATACCATGGAAGACACTGCAGTAACTGCTGTCATTATATAGCAGTATTTGCATAATCTGCACTGTAGTTTATTCTTACAGTAGATAATGCAGTACATGCAGGAATCAAATTGTTTCTCACCATATTGATTGCAATTAAGGACACAAATATAATACAAAGATAAGGCTTTTTTTCAAGGTATATATCGCAGGACAGTTGCGAAATTCAAGTTTAAGTCATTACTGTGCTAGTCTTTCTAGGAAAATAATTACAGAAATTCAGCTACTGAGATTTTTGTAACACAACCGTAAGACAGAACTCTGAATCTTTGTGCAAAGATCTCCATTTTCCAGGCCAGATCTTTATCACAAGCATCTGCATCTAAATCAACCTGCCACTCTGGTCCGACAAAGAGCAGAATTTGAACAAACTCATCGCCACAGCTGACAAACACGTACCCGTCCCAACACCGCATGATGCTGCAATGCCTGGATGGGAACTGGCTGAGGCTGTGGGCTATGGTGGAGGTCTCTATGCTGATGAAATGACAGTGGGGTCCTACATGAATCAAACTTTGATGATACCTTGGCTCCCAGCGTGTTCACTCTCTGTTCAGCTGTGCTTCCCACTCTGGAGTGGCCCCTCTGAGAAATCAAGCCTCCTCCATCTGTCCCTTAGGCAAAGGTTCCCCTAGTTAAGTTTGGGCACCTAGAAATGAGTGCACCCCTGCACAATGTTACCAGGCCAGAAGGCAGAAGCATATTACCACAGAAAGAAATCATCACTGAAAATTTTCCAATGCCAAAGATCAGCCCGACACTTATAGCAGAGCTGTCCCTACTGCTCTTAGGTACTAAGATAGCCTACAAGGAGTTGAACTTGTATCCAAGAGAGTCGGGGCCAAATTGCAGCGAGCTATGTGGATCATGATCAACCTTTTCATTTGCTTCTGAAATCACATGTGCCTGTGGGGCAACATAAAGACTACAAGTATATTATGTCACCAGGAGAAGCATCACCACATGTAAGATGCCATTTTCTTTATTCCTTCTTTCTTTGCCTTAAAAATGCAGTGGAAAGCTAAGAAAAGTCTTAGAGCTGGCCTGACTCGTGTGCTTCTGGGAACAAACAAAAGTCGTAGATCATAGACACCAGCTTTGCTAAAACGCTTGAATAGATGGCATATTTTGATGGATTTGTTTGTATTTTTGTGAGTGAAAGCAAGCAGTGCGATTTACTTTGATTTGGGAGATTTGCTCTTTGCTATTCCCACAGATCCTGACTGACACAGCTCATTTGTGAAACTACAAGCAAATCAGCTGAAATTTTGTCTTCAAATTTAGCAATTCATTATTCTTCCATTTTAAACAAAAAGCCAGTACACCCAGTTTAGAATCAGAAGGAAAATCACATCACATGGCTCAGACAACCTCAGTAATGAGTTGTCAAAGCAGGGGATAAGGCTTGGCAAAATGTTTGACAAGTATTTGCAAACAAGAACTAACAACTCGCGGAATTAAAAAGTCAGAGTTGGTAATACAGGACTTAAATAATTAGCTCAGCTCTACTGCTAAACCAAGGGACTTCAAAAAGTTGTTAGGACAGCTCACTGTAAGAGCAAGTACCGCTTCACTTCGTGGACTTCTGTAGTTTCAAGAAGCAATTGATGGCAGCGGACATTGATGTACGATAAATGTAGCATGCAATCACTCTGATTGTTTGTGATCATGACATTTTACAAACACTGCTTCTCTGTCATTTTCTAAAGTATTGTTTTAGAGGGTTGTGACAGAGGTAAAAGAAATAAAAAAAAGAACAAAACAAGGAGAAATGTCACCCTGTCTCCCTAGACAAGCCAGATTGAAAAATTGAAACGAAACCAACTTGGATGAGATAGATTCATAGCACTGACACCGTACCAGCAAAATCAGAATTAGATTTTGAGATTATTGAAGTAATAAAACCACAGATTCTTTTCACAGGAGTTTACAGTTTACTATCTATATACTATATTGAGTGAGGCAGTACCAGCTTGTGGTTAGAGCAAGAGCTTGCTGGATATTTTTTTTTATTTGACTCTGCTACTGACATACTGCATGACCTTGAGGTTCAGACCCCCACTTGCAATATGGGGATAATGATCTTAACTTATTTTGCAGCTGGGCAGATGAAATCTCTGAGAGCTCTCTTTAAATGCCTGCAGCCAATAATTAATGTTCCTTACACTTCATTGTGTTTTTTTGTTTTGTAATGGGAATTAAATAAGCTTTAAACTTCTTAAAAAAAAGTTTCCCTGCACTGACCACTACCCACACCCAGCACAAGCATTGCATTTGCAGATAGGTGAATGGAAGTGAACCCAATTCAATCATCCCTTCAGCCACATAAGCAAGGTCAGACCATAGATTCAGCCCACATGCTTGCAGGCAGGTGCTCAGGCCACACCTGAACATTTCCTATTTTTCACATGTATCTAACAATATCTTTCAAGCTTTCCATCCAGCTAAAACCTTCATTCAAGTCTTGTTGTCTCTTCACTTGACTATTCCACACTCTTTTTCCCTTCATGTTGGCCACTGCCCATTAGGAAGATCTGATGTCTGATGATAGTAGCCCCTTTCACTCCCACCCATATTATGCCAGACAGCAACTTTTTTTGACTTTGAAGGCTTCTTTTACTTAGCTCCTTCTATCAAACATGTCAAGTGCCCTATTGCAATACCATCCCTTGGGTTTCCTCAGCCAGCAGTCTAAGCCGTTATCAGCCTCTCCTCCAAAAACATGCTTTTCCCTCACTCTTGACACTGTACAGGTGAGATACACATGGAAAAAGATGAAGATGGTCCCTACCTTTCCATCAGGTCTTCATTCAAAAAGAGTTCTACTGTAGCGCCTTTAAACTCAGACCACTAGGTGGGAGGCAGCAAGTATTCCCTCTTCAGCTGAAATGTTCCCTTTTTGCCTGCCTTTCCCATAAACAAAAAAGCCCATCCTGTGTATCCCAAACTAACAACGTTGAGGTAGTTTTTCCCTTCAACCACTTCATTTTCTTTGTAACTTTTAAATGCTCAGGACAGAGACAGCTTCTTGTTCTCCTTGTTTGTATTTGCAATATTCGTATGACATCTCAAGCCCCATTTAATGCTCTAAAAGCCATCACAGCCTTAATACTTACCACCCAAAATAAAACAAAATTAAAACCTGAAGACTCTCTAAGTTTCATTTCTCTAAAGAAATGGAAAGAGTAATCACATAAGAACAGTGTAATGCAAATTTCATTCGGGTCACACCACAGAGGGAAGAGAAGTATTTGAGCTCAGAAACTACCCTGGCTTGGAATACATGGATATAAACTGATCAAACATAATTTTTACCTGGAAATTGTGAGAAGGTTTCTAATCAGTGAAGTGATGAAGTTCAGGAATACCCCTCCACTAGGTGAGTTTCAGCAGGGGAGTTGGGAACAGGAAACCTCAGGGGTTTCAACTCAGTTTTGATCAATTATAAGGGCAATGTAAGCAGAGGAGAGAATGACCCAGCAGTTCTCCTCCAGTCCCTTGTCCCCACTTTTAACATTATTTCTGCTTCAGCAGTAAAAAGTATTCATAATAACTGGAAATCAATGAACCAACCTGCAGCTCAAAGCAGAAGCATGTTCTCCACAGCACATTGAGGAGTTTTAAGTTTTTCTACCAAAACCCCTTCTTATCTAACGCAGGTATCATACTATCCCACACTTATTTCAACAATGCTAAATGTCATGATTTACATACAACATATAAACATATATACAACATATGAAATTGTTTCATCTACCAGCCCTGCAAACACCATGAACTCTGAGCTTCAAACATTTCATTTCATACATATGATCAGGATCAATAACAGTTCTAAAGCCAGCAGATATCTACAGTGATACCTGACTCCACTCTTTCTAGGAGTTGCTTTTGCAATGTCCTAGAGAAGCAACAGCAGCCTAGCCTAATTGATTTGAATATAGTAAACAATTCCTCTGATGATCAGAAGGAAGTCAACAGAGATGCTTTCACACCTACTCATCACTCCTTTGGATTCAGGAAAGTTCCTGCATCCAGCTTGTGGATACGCCAGGCATCCATGGTGTGACCTTCACTTTCCTAAAAATCCATGCAGTTATAGCACTATACACTTACAGGAAACATTAGCAATAATATTATAAGTTTCCACCAAAAGCGAGCCACACAAATCTGCACTAGAAATTTTCAACAGTATAACAAAAATGTCCCTTTTTTTGTACCCAAAGCCCCAGTGTAGATGCAGTTATACTGATGGAATACTGTATATCCTCTGGGGTACACCATAAGCTAACTTGGTAAAAGCACATATGAATAGAGCAGTAAACTTCTTGTAGCATAGACTGGACTGAGGAGAGAGTGACAGAGACCCTGTCTGTGAAAAACTGGGTAAGGTGGCTCCAGCTGCCGCAATGGAGGGTCAAATGTACAGACCAACTCAGTGACTTATTCCTAAGGTTATAATTTAGAACAAGAGACATTTTAAAAAACATTGAAAATTGTCATTTCCTACTGGTAGGAGATTCTTCTCGTGTTGCCAAAGCATATATTATATCAGAATTAGATTTAAAAAAAAAAAAAAAATCTTCTCAGCTGAAATTTCAGTACATTTTTATTAAAAGCTTCTTTTTATTACCATCTGCCACTGTATTGCGTAAATGAACTAATACACATTTTAAATTCCCAGAGAATTCTTTGTTTACTTAGGAGGAACTGAATTTGGTAAAAACTTTTTCTAGAGCTTGTTTGTGGGAAAACTATTTTATCGGTCTTTGAATAGAGTTATTCAAGTAATATACTCAGGCAGCAATTGACAATAGCTATACTGACCTTGACACATGGGAATAAATGTAACGTCAAATCTTATTCTTTTGCCTGTTAAGCACCCTGATAATTTCATATAATTGCAGGGGGGCAAACAGGCAATTTTAAGAGAATGTAAAGTTAAGTTACATCTCTTTCAGCTCTTTAGCCAGACTCCAAAAGTAAGCAGCTCTGAGAAGGTAAGAACTACAGAATGGCCATTGCTAGCTGTCATGTGAACCCTGTGCAACAACCAAAGCTGGTTCCAATATCCTCCACACCACTGCCAGTAAAGCTCCTGCTCCCAGACAACCTGCTGCTGATCTGCAGGAAAGCCCTTGACTTCCTGGGGCAGTGCCAGATTTACACTGTTCTGGATAAAACCAGGATTTGGCTCCTGGTGGGTTGCTGTCTCTCACTTTCGATCAGCTTGTGCCACTCTGTGCTGGCTTCTGCAGGACAAGGAGAAAGGCTGCAAAACTCCCTTTTCACGGGTTTTTGACTGTCACCCAACTGGCTTCTTGTGTAGCCGTGATTTTAGTCATTTTGGGTTAGAATTCTAATCTGAAAGTGCTTTTCTACCTACAGAAATACTTGGGACAATGGCTGATTGCCACTTTTTCATACTCTCATCTCAAAATGATACTTCTAAATAAACAGTATTCAGTATTCACTGTGGAATCTGTCATCACACGAGAAAACAGATACACTGTGTGACTTACCTGACTTATTAGACAGCATCCACAGCAAGCAGTGAATAAATAATATCCAGAGATGTAGCTGAAGCCCAGAGATAGCGGATGACCTAATAGCTTGTGCTTTGCCTGTATGAGGGTGTTTGCAAATAGTTCATTAAACAGAAACATTCAAAATTCAGACTTTGTCAGATCACTTCAACCCCGCGAACATGAGGCATCTAGGTACTGTTGAGGACCTGGGTCTGAATGATTTTCCCAAGGTCGTACACAAAATCTGTGGCAGTATGAGGAATTAAACCCATGCCGTCCACATTCCAGACAAACACCATCACAACCGAACCATCGTCCCTCTGCAAAAGGAATGTACCACAGGAGTCCCTATTTCCAGATAATACAGGGTGTCACCCTCCGATACACCAGAATGTTTACACTTGGGGGAAAAAAGAAATCAACAGTTCTTTTGTTTTAACCTTTGTTTTGATCTTGAAGCTTCAATCCAACATTCTCAGTCTCCAAAATGAAAACAGTAAATTGACATGTCATATAGCTTACAAAATGAGGAGTGTTATCAAAGGCAGGCTGGGTACCTAGACCTCGTTCGGTACACAAGTACAATTCATATTGTTCCCACCTATTACCAGAGCTTGAATACGTAAAATATGAACCATTCCACAATCTGCATGTTCATTTATATTACCTTTATGTGAAACTTAGGAAATAAAAAATGTTCCATTTCCCCTTCAAGTGTAGCACTGTGCTACACAGTCCCGCTAGTTATCGGGGTGAGACTAGGCTTTGCCACATACTTTGCTAAGGAAAAGGGGACATTTATCCTTCGGGTGTTTGAGTTTAAACGTGAGGCTGAAACTCCCAGAAAGAAAAGTGGTTACATTTTCTGAGATTTATGACACTGCTTGTTCCCCAATTTCACGTGAGTTTAAACGTATAACATTTTGTAGTCGACACAGGAGAGACTGTGGTTCCAAATAAAACCTTAGCAGAAAGTAGAAGCCTTTTGCAGGGTTTCAAACTGAAGTAAGGTATAAAGTAGAGGCATTGACTGAGTTTTGCTCCACATTTCCCAAACTCCAGGCTCAAAGCAAAACTTGAGGATTATCTCAGGCAAAAGATAGTAGCTTTTTTTGGTGTAAAATTCTTGCAGAGCAAAGCAATTAAGAAATAGTTTTTAAATGGCATTGGAAGGATCTCCATTTAACTGCTGACAGCCTCTGTTGTGTGACTCTAGCTGAAATAAAACCAAGTCCTTATTCCTGCCTTGTGTTTAATTGTCCTTCTTCTCTAATCTCTTCTTCTTTGAGGCCTCCCAAACATCTCCTTTATTCTCATCCTGCTTGACTGCACTATTGCTGTCCCCATCTCTTGCTGCTCCACTTCCCAGCACTCTCTCTGCTGCAGGCATCCCATCATCGTCTCAGACACATCTCCCTTTACTTGCAGAACTTCTGCTCAGTTTGGCGTTTCTCCCTTCCTCTTTTTCCCTTTCCTGCCCCTCAACTCACCTGATTCCATTTTTCTTAGCCCAATTTAAATCCTGGCAACTCCTACCTCTGCTTCTCTGCTGGTTCTTACTCTTGGAGCCTTTCCTAACATCTAATTCTAGTCTCTGGCTGCAGTTATCACATTTCTTTGTATTTTAGCCTTCATGGAGACAGCCATGACAGAGGTCCCTTTCTTTGCAGAAGCCTAGCAAATGTAAGACTGTTACCACGAATAGAGTTTCAGCCTTCTCTTCTTCAGGCTGAAAACATCAATTAATTCACTCTTTCCTTATGGACCATGTAGTCTCACACTGTACTTGAAATAAAATACTGCAAACTGGAGCACCATACTACCACTGGGACCTTACATGTACCAAGCAGAGAAAAAATGTATGATCTCCTTTACCGGGTACCACCTTCTTTGCCTTCAAGGTCTTCCTTTGACTGCTCTTTCTCAAAGCCCTTCTATCCTGTAAATAAGTTTAAGCCCAGTTCTGCCAAAGATCAGGACTTCTTCTATGTCTTCACATCATTCTGGTTTTAAGCTATATATTTTAACTAGAAAGGCAGGGGTAGTTCCAGTCTCAAAAGAAGAGCACACTGAATACAATTAATTGTTTACTGTTCTACCCCAATAATCTGATGTCTTTTTGGTATTCTGATAAATGTCAACCTAGGAATTTAAAGCCAAATGACTAGTAACTTTGGTGGATATAACCACGTGCTGAAAAAATAACACTGACCCTTTTATTTTATGAAAATATTTTTTCAAGCTTTCCACTCTATTGCAGTGGGAAAGAGAATTGGTCTAATCTGATTTTCAGACATACGCATTTAAGCAATGCTTTAGGAAAAAAAAAAAAAAAGCTTTTGGCATTACCTTTAAAATCTGTGCAAAGGTATTTTTGCTAAGGAAAGTCTCACATCGTGTACAATGCCCATATGCTTTCATAGTTGGTCAAGACTCTATGAAAGAGATTTCTTTTGCTGAAAGTAAAAATGCCATGAACAGTTATTTGCAGGAAAATCACTAATCCTCTAAAAACAAAAACCAGCACTAAATTAAATTTTGCTCTTTAAACGATATTGACAATTTTGTAAGTGAGATCAATTTTTAAAGTTGGCACAGAAAGGGATCCCACTTGTTTCCCTGATTTATTGACAACAGCTTTACATATTCTCACTTACAACAGTGAAAACAGCAGTTTAATTTGATTCCAAAATTCCCCAACTTCAGTAGACTTATTCTAGTATTTAGATAATAATAATTTATTCTGAATAGTGGTGACACTTGATGCAATGAGGAGTCAGAATGTGCTGGGAAGCCCCTCTGAACCATTTCAAGCAGCCTTTTAAGAAGCTATCCAGCAAGGAAGATTAAACATTAGCTGATTACCGACAAGTAATTAACAATGTCAACGAAACACAGAAACTGCATTAATAATAATTATATCATCAACACGCTGATCATCTTGTAGAGAATCCCAGGGAAGAGGAGAGGTTAATTACTCACTGCTAGCAGAACAGCAGGAAGTCGACCGCAACCATGCCTCTGCATGGTGTTAACTGCCAGGCAGATAATTAATTAACATCATAATTGTAATGCAGGCAGCATGAAAATATTGAAATATTACTTCATTTCCATTCTATTACCTATCCAGCACATTCTGTAACTTCGAGGCTGGACCTACAAAGATTTGTTGTGACCAGACTGCTGGGTCACATGGCTTTGACTTTATCTTCCATCAGAGGTCTATAATGAATGACAGCCTGAGAGGTTTGGGCAGAGGACAAAGAGCCAGGAGGGGTTCAGTTCTGATACAGACTTCTCCTGTCTTGACACAAGAAGTTCATCATGATTCAAGAAGAGCTAGACTCGTGCGTGTGCATATGGCTAATGAGAGTTAGACTGTCAACTGTTTCTTCCAAATAAAATTAACAAAGATGTGGAAAAGATATTAAGTCACATACTTGAACCAAGTACCAAGCAGGACTTCAGGGAGAAGTATTATGGAGGTTACCTACCAGCTCCTTTTGTTTGGGTGCCCTGTATCAGAGTTGCTCTTCTTCCATTGCAAGTTGTTTGCTTGAAGCATCCCTATTGTGTGGCCTACAAGATGGCATACCACATAAATGGAAGTATTGTGTACAGGTCTGGTCAAACTTATTCAGCAGAGACAAATTCAAACATCCTTCCTGCCAGTGATCAAAGGAAAGAAAAAGAGACTAAAGGATTGTTTTGTATGTAAGGTAGTAATGACAGACCAAGATGAGATAAGGTTGCTGGACATTCACTGGTTGCACATAAGAAGAAAATCTCTATACAACAGAACATATGCTCTTGAACAGCCAGAAACACTTTTACATTTCCACCTGCCCCACTGAAAAAACATTACAGTGCTTTGTGTCCAAAAATATCTGTCCTATAACCATGACCTTCTGAGACTTCAGCCTGCTGAAAACAGGCCATCTTTACAGCCATAAACAAAAACTCCTTTAAATCAGAGGAGAGATGAGTGCAGAGAACTGATTTGCCAAAGTTCATCTCATTTTCCTGGTTTGTACCACATTCAAAGAAAACAGAAGCAGAAAAGCACACTGGGAAAATCATGACTCTGCAAAATGCCCAAGGACAATTAGAGCTGAAAGCCACCATTACCACCACCAAGTGAGGTAAAAGGGTTGGTACTGGAGTAGATTTAGCTCAAGAAATCTGTACAAGAAATCTGGCTTATATTTCTTTAAAACTGTGTGTTACAACTGATCTTTCTGAAGGTAAACATTGACATAAGAAAAAAATGTGCAAAGACAGACTTCATTGATCAAAAGATATTGACATTTGATCATCCATAAATTTAAATTCCCTTTTTTAGAATATTTGAGGGCTTGAAACAGAATAGTTTTGAAAGAGGTACAGTTGGCCTAAAATAAAATAAGCTTACCGGAATCAGATCCTGTTAGTTTCTCACAGAGAGTGCCCTGAAAGAGTTATGGCCATCTACACCACGGAAAAATTTCACTTTATCACCCAAATTCACTGCATGTTAAGAACATGCAGTGCATTCCATGTTTGTGCAGTTGGCTGTTTGCAAAAGGAACTGTGCAATAGCAATCTGGCAGAAGCAAAGGCTGGTGGTTATGCTGAGCATGTGGTGGACACATCATGGGTTAATTCCTAGGTTTTATATGGCCTTTCTGTATATGGCCTACCCGCAAACTATGCAAGACTGTTGTACCATTTAATTAACTACTTGTACATCTCCCTCTGCACCTGAGGAGCAGTAGAAGTTATACCTGAAGATAGATAAATAAATTCATTAAGAGTTTGAAACATGTTTTAGGAGGGAACAAGTATCATAGCAGACAGATTTCCATAACACTTCTTGAAAAGAGAAGGACAGCTACTCTTGCGTTCTGGCTGATATTCCCTCTCTTTGTAACAGAGGATCTAACACCCAGGGTCTGCTTGTGACCTCTCCCCTCTCACATAAATGCTTGTGCAGTCACTACACTATCAATCTTTAACTCATAACCTTGACAAGCACTCTGGGAATGACAGGAGCTGCATAACACCGAGTCCTTTTCCATTCTGCCTAGGGTCAGGCCTTATTTCAGTATGCAGCTAATGAACTCCTCTGGAGGTCATGCTTGGATTATTAAACGGACATATTGAACATCTACCAACAACACTAAAAATAGGAGAGTTGCTTCTTATTTGCACTATAATAAGTTGGGAGTAATCCTACTGTCTTCTTTAGACTTTCTCTGCTGCTAGGGTAGAGTGAGAGCATTAGAAGAATCGGGTCCTTTATGGCCAGCCGCAACCGTTGCTATCCTCACACATGGCCATATCTTCATGAGTACAACTAGGACTTGACTTACCCTGCAGCCTCTAAAACTTAGTGTGCACCCCACACCAAGTAAGGGAGGGGTGCAAAATGCAGAGCATTTTTAAATTCCTGGATCATTGCTTGAATTTCAGTCATAATTAATGAAGATGATTTTTACTGTGACAAAATGATAATAAATAAATACAACACGAAAGGACCCTAGTCAGGGTTTGAGACTCCTTATTCTATGACCTAAAGAAACTAATTCAGCATTGAGAACAAATGATAGACTTATTTTATGGCTAAATTTAGCCAAGAAAGAAAAGGATTTGCAGATGTGAGTGAAACACCTTATATTGATGCAAGAACAAAGAATATTGTTCAGCTTTCAACATTTTGCAAACGTCAAAGTCAAGCCAACCTTCTGATGCCAGGGTCAATGATAACTCAAACTGTACAAATGGCAAAGACAGTTAACAGCTCACCTGTACCAGAACATTTAGTGTTATTAGAAAAGTTATTTAAGTATATTCACATCTGGGAGCCCTTCCTGGCAGTTTGTATCGGCAAGGTATGTTAAGAGCATCCATAAACATCTTGCCGCCCCAGTGCCACCACCTTTGGCGTGACGTCCAGCTCCCACATGTCTTTCTGTTTCCTGCCATGATAAACAGATCCACGTGTGTTTGTGTGGAAGAATTTATTAAAAATATAATTGTTCCCTCTGGGAAATTCCATAACCCATTCTTTTCTGTACCCTTTTTAACCTTTCCACTCTCATTCCAGCAGAAACATGGGACTGGCAAAAACCTTGTGTTTATTTTAGAGATAAAAGAAATTATTCTTTCATACATCTGTAAATGTCACCTTCTGCATCTTTTGCATTTCCATAAGTAGAACTTTATTATGCCATAATATAGAATGTAAATATAAAACCAGAAAACGGGAGATGCCAGCCACTGTAGCCTGCACTGCTGATGCACACAGATAAATTCAAAGCAGCTCTCCCTCTTGATTCATTTAACTGGGCACAATGCTGCTGTAATGAATACTTGCACCTCAAAGGATGGAGAGAAGATACATTCACATGTACCTTGTCCTACAAAGCTGAGGCAGACATGCATGAAGTGTGGTGAATTTTTAGGAATTGCTGTCTGGATACGGTAGTTCATAATTCTTTTAAACACAACTGCTCGTTGTCTAAGGAGTTGTATGAAGTTTTAGTGTTGGTTTTAAATTTGGTTTTGCTCTGTCCTTTTGTCTTTCACACGTTAACTTCTTCACAGCATCTAAGCTTGACTAGTCCTGACGTCTTCCCTTGCTATCTTTTACTCCTTACAGGCCCTGTATTTTACACATGTAAAACATAAGGTCTTTTTAATATAGAGCTGAACAAACGTGGGTAAAATTGCCAGTGTAAGTCAGGTAAGCTAAATCCAAACCAATAGAGAGTGATTCCCAGAAGGAAGCACATCACAGTATGATGAGTTTAATGATACAATTGCATATTGAACATTTCAAGTAACTTCACCCAATTACATCAAAAGACACTGGTTACTGCATTAAAGGTTTTGTTAATCCCAATAAAGAAAGGGTGGTCTGAAATGCAGCCACTAGATAATTAAAATTAGAATGCTATAGATGGCTACTAGATTGCTCATTTTATATAACGAATTGAAAGCCTAATAGGAAAACTCATAATACCAGCCCTCTTAACATTAGCAATTACCATGATTAACAATGATACTCACAACTCATTTTTCATTAAAGACTATGGGCAGAGATAAGCTTGTTTATATAGACTAGCTTTTGAACCGATGAGCTATTTATCACTTGGAAAGCCATGAAAGGACAGAACAGCACCCAGCAATTAAAACTTGCAAAGTGACCTTGTGACAGTGAAAGACCCACCCTCCTCTGAAGCAACAGTAAGGCAATTGTTTTTAAATCAGTTAGAAATGGAAAGATAATTTGTTGGTTTGTTAAATCATACATCTTGGCCTTGGAGTGACTGGAATGTATTGCTGCACACAGAAGGGCTTTCATACAGATGCAGGTTTTCCAGTGTACACCACAAATTGGAGAAGGGAAGTTTTAGCAGATACTAGATCAAAACAGCGATGCGCAAAAGATCAATAATGCTTTATATTAAAACAGCAAATAAAGAAACAAGTTTTCACATAGGTGTTTTCACAGACAAAGATCAAAGCATATGCCCTGTATGCGCCTCAACTTGATAACCCAATCAATCCTGATTTTCCTGTTCTTATATTGGGTTCCCTGTCTCATTGCTGTCGCTTCTCATTACTCCTCCCAGACTAAGCTTTTGAGAAGTCATCTCTTATTTACCTGTCACCAAAAAATAATACAGCTGGGTCCTGCTCCCAAGGTCTTGAGTCTTTTCCTAGGTTCAGCTGAAGTACCATGGAGTCAAGACAATGCATGTATTAAAAGTACAGGAAAATAGCCCAGAAGTAAAAGGAACGGGTCTCTCTAAAGATGGAAAAAATAAATCAGACATGTCTAAACTATTCAATTCAGGTATCTGATATTTCTGGGTATTATTTAAAGATTAGACATTTCAGTCATGTGATATTAGGTATGTTCTGAAAGAGTACAGTATAATATTACAAGAGACTAAGAAATAGCACAAAATGATTGCAAGATACCCTAGCTGGTGGTGATTTCAATAGACACTGAGAATGGAAATAAACATTTAAGAACAGAATGCATCCACTCTAGCGTTACCACTACAGCCCTAAGGAAATAAAAGGAAAAGAAAAACTAGAAGCAGCTTTGCAAAATGACTAATTTGAAAGATATTACATTTATATGCTTAGCCTGCCCTTAATTCACATTCAGGAGCCTCCCAGGATTTTTATTAATCAAATTAATTTACTATTCAATTAAAAAGCAAAAATGAATGTGAAAGCTCTATTATACCAGCTGCATCAGAAACACACACGCCCATGTATACATACACTCAATTTAAAAAACAATGAACTATCTGTCCACAGGTAACATATGTCTCAAGAAATTTTCTTTATTTACTTTGGAGAGAAATTAGATGTAAGAAATTTGCGCAGTGGAAGGATGAGAGGAAATCAGACTGCAGCCTTCAAGAGCAGAGATAATAGGTTGTGCCTTGTTCATGCTTCTCCATTCTTCTGATATTAATTGATTCGGGGTGATGTGCTTCTGAGCAGTGAGCACAAGCTAACTAAACATAATTAACATACACTGCAATTATTTGCCCATGGCTCCTCCCGTTTCTATGCTTTTTTCAGCAGCTGATGATAATATCTACAACTGATTTATAATGCATAACTCCTTCCACCCCAGAACACCTTGCAAATTCTGGATAAGTTTCTGAGAGGGTTACCACAGGCTGGTAGGAAGGGAAAGCATGCGGCACGTGTTTGTGGAGCCAAGGCTACACTGGAGATGATGGCAGACCTATCATGAGTCACATTCTGTTGCCTGGACATCAGCTAGAATCCCTTCATACTCCCTGCAGCTGCTGCTGTTTCGGTAAATACCTTCTCCAAACCATGATTTCCCAGTAACCAGTGCAACACCATATTGTGCTGATGAGACACCGATCAGCCTCCCCTTTCCAACACTGCCTGTCTCACCATGGGCAGATGGTCTCTCTGCTCTGCTGACAGCTTCTGAGCAGACATCATCACAAGACCAGGCTGGAATGGGCTCTGAGCAACCTGATCCTGGTTAGTTAGTGGTGTCTCTCCTCGTTGCAGGGGGGTTGGACTAGATGACCTCTAGGGGTCCCTTCCAACCCAAAACATTCTATGATTCTATGATTCTACGATTCTATGATCATACTATTTGATCCCTGTTATGATCCCAGCTTATTGCAGTGTATGTATATAAGCTTGAACATTGTTTTCCATGAGGAATATAATGGTTAGTCTACTAAATGGTGTTGTCCTTCCTTGTCAGCAGATAATGCATGGTCCAGCATCGTGTACTTCACACAAAACCCAGCCCAACACTTGTGAGGACGTAGCATATTTTTATGTGTGGAGCTTCATGCAAACCCAAGGGTTTCACTTCTTCAGCTTCTCTGCCCTCCTGCCAAGCCTCCTGCTTTTACTAACAGAAGATGGATAGGGAATCATTCAGGTTGTGGGGTCCAAAGAAGCAGATGAGTCAATAATAATCTTGGCCTTTCTCTAATACAACTGCTGGTCCAATCAAAACCACGGCCTTTTAGGTCAAGCCTATTGATTATAACTTGTTACGCATCCAGAGCTTGTGGTGCCCCATGGGTACACTTGCAGGGTAGATGAGTGTCAGTCTGTGAATTATGCCGTTTGCTTTTGCACTGAAAATGTCAGAAAAGATGGCAAATTCCCTCCTTTCAGGGGTCTTGAGGAAGTTCCCAGAAAGCTCTGATATCAACAAATGCAAAGGCATTCACAGACCAAGGGCTGGCTACTTGAATGCATGCTTCCAAAAGAGGCGAGGTGGATAAAGGTTTCAGAACTGATAAATGGCCTGAAGTTTGGCATGCTCCCAGACCACATTAGCAAATAGAGCCTAGAATCAACCAGTGGAAAACACCTTTTGCATAACTATCTCTTCCAATATCAATTAATTTTCAAAGCCTGTGCAGGTGAAACCTGCAATCCCAGTTCCAGAGCTGTGAGTCAAAACTAATTCCAGGAAAGAAATTGGACTAATCATAAGCTCACATTTGGAGAATCTGACAGCCAAATCTGACTGAGCAGATTTCTTCTGATAATGTCAGAGGAGGAGGAAGTGGAGAAGAATTTTTGTCTTGAGTTTGTTTCTTTGATAGAGGCTCGCAAACCCGGTTTGGTACATCAGAGCTGCAGAGAGGTTAGGTGGGAAGTTAATCATGACTGACACATAAATGACAGTGTCTTTAAAGGAAAGTGATACATCACCTGCACTCAGCTTTTAGGACCCGGATAACTGAATTACAGAATAACTTTGCTTGGAAAGGGACCTTTGGAGGTCACCTGGTCCAACTCCTTGCTCAAAACAGAGCTCACTTTGAATTTTGAGTGGGTTGCTCAGGGCCCTGTCCAGGGAAGTTTTGAGTATCTCCTAGGACAGATACTCTACAGACTTTCTGAGAAATCTGTTCTAGTTTTTGATCACCATCATCATTAACCTTGTATCTAATTGAAATTTTTCTTGCTGTCATCCTTTGCACAGCTCTGAGAAGAGCCTGGCTCTCTCTTGTGTACAACCATCATAAGGCAGCTGAAATCAACAGTAATATCCCCACTCAGCCATCTCTCCTCCCAGCTGAACAAAGCCAGCTTTCTCACCCTATTTTTGTATGGCACATGCTTTGGCACGTGCTCCAGAAGATCGATATGATTGTTGAGTGTGTTCAGTTGTTACAGGAGCTTACACATCTCAGGACTCAGCCCAAGTTAAGCTTTGAACAGCAAAGAGGGACTGCACAACACAGGAGTAAGACACATACAAATGTAGAGATTCAGCTGTCCAGTCTCTGCTCTGAGTACTGTTTATGAATATTAAACAAAACAGATAATATGCCCAAACTGTTCGTTTGATAGGACCCAAAATACCCTGCTCTTCAGCCTCTTGAGATAATATGCCCAAACTGTTCATTTGATAGGACCCAAAATACCCTGCTCTTCAGCCCAAGTCTCTCACCCTGGAGCGAATGCCCTAACTGCAAAGCCACTACATAAAAAGAGGGGAGTTGGTCCCTGTGCCAGTTCCGAGTAAAAATAATTTTTAAAGAGTGTTCCCCCTTCTCCCTTTCTTGGGAAGAAATTGAAGTTTTAGGAGAAGGTCAATTCCAGATTAGACCTTCTTTAGCAAAGGGAATAAAAGGACCTGAACACCGATGTGGGCAAGATTAACACACCTTCAGCCTCTGTGCTTTCTGCCATTGAACATAGGCTGCATAGTCCCTGGTGTGGATTTGTTCTGATGAAGGTCACTCTCCATACACGTTATACAGGGTTTGCAGAAGCTTTAGTTCAGTCACCAGGGTCTATTACAACAGCAAGGTATGAAACCAGTCCTTTCTCAGCCTCACACTTTACAGGACTTACCCCTGGTCGTCCAAGTAGACAGTAGCAGGGGAAAGAATTGAATCCAGTTTTCCTCAGTTCCAGCGCAGCTCAGTAACCACGAGACACCATCAGAAAGACCAGAGAGGCAAATTAAGGACATACAACTGGACAGGCACCTGTTGAAACTCTTAAATCCAAAGAAATATCCTTTTCTTGTTTCTGCAGTTATTTTCCTGAGACAGCTTGTTCTGAAATGTGAAGGGCTAATAAAAAAAGTTGGGTTTCCATTTTTTGTTAAGAAGGAAATGAGGAGTGAAAGTGGGAAAAGAAAGTGTAAATGGAGAGAACACTCATAAAAAGAACCAGTATGATTTGGAAACTGCATATATGCACAGACATTTACATATGCAGTAAATATACATATACATCCCAATGATGCCTTATAGACATGAAGCTGAAACAATGCATATAAAGATACGATGCACTTTAAGCTTGTATACCTAAAGCTTCTCAGGTTCCTTTTCCTGGATCTCCTTATTTGTGATTTATTTCTGAAGACTAAATTAAGTTTTTAAGTAAACAGTTACAGTGTAACAAGCTAATCTGGGAACTATGTAACTCATTTCTCACTCTTATAGATAGGGAAAATATTCAATTAGTATTCTGTCCATGTTAATTTTTAATTTAAAGCCTTTAACCAAAGTACAATGGACTTTTGACATAAAAATATTAAAAATTAAATTTCCTGAGTTCATTATCTGATAATTAGAACTAAATAACATCTTAACTGAGAGACAAACCCCACGCAAAGCAAGTCAGTTCCATTTAAGATTCCATTAGAAAAGTGTTTGAGCTAGTATGTAATGGACCATAAAATTTAATTTGGAAATGATATTACCAAAAATGATGGAATGATACCAGTCACAAAAGGACATGTAGGCAGCCCTCATCTTTTCATTTGGCATGATGTTCTTCTATTGATTGTGTAGAATTAGAAAGGAATTACTTAATATTGCACAGAATAACATATGTAGGGGTTTTTTCCTTTTCTCCAGCGCCTCAGTATTTAAAAGTCAGAATTGACCAGTGTAGCTCCATGTAATTACAAAGATTTCCTTATCTTAGCCTATTTGCTGAAGTCATCCTAAAGAAAGGGTCCCCTAATCCATTGGCTGTCTCATATCTCATTTACATTGGTGGTAATCCCCATCCTATCTCAGCATTTAGGTAATGACTTTGGGATTAAATTGCACTTCTTGCAATTCTTTACTTTCAAATCTCTACAACATATCAGCAGGGCCCGGCTGAATAGGCCTGTCAGAGGACTGGTAATGCAGCCAGGGAGGTAAGGCCTCCGACTTTAAACTGAAATTAACTTTCTTCATAATAGGGTTTTAAGAAAAGAAAACCTTGGCTCCATGTTGCGAAGTATTTTAGGATGTTACAAAAAGATGCCAGGATTAAGTTATATAAAGCTTTCCAAAACGGTGTATTTAGCTACTTTTGCTGCATTTATAGCTAAGGTGGTTTTAGGAAGTCATTTTCAGACAGTTATCAGTTTTAAAGACCTGCAAATGTCAGTGTATCTTAAATTTTGCCTTATGAAATGCTCTGAAGAGTACTTACTGCTCTGAACCACTGGGATCACATCATTAAATTTCATTTAATGTTGTTCGTCATGGCGTCATATTGAAAATTCAAAACAATTAATTGAAAAATTAACAACTTTGGCCCTAATTCAACCCAATACCTAAGTGCATTTCTAATTTTAAGAATGTGAATAATTTTACTGAAGTCAAGAACCAAAAAATGTATTAAAAATTAAGCATATATTTAAATGTCATCCTAAATTTGGGCTTCAATAAGAAATTTGTCATGACAGAGCCATGTTTTTTATCTGCAGAAAAAACTCACAGTTTTGTGAAATACATGCATATATTGGTGTGAGAAAACTAAATTATATATATCATTGTGGCTATGCTATGAATACAGATATTGTCATATACAGATGATGTTGCATATAACTCCATTATAGAAAGGTATTTTTATTTGCTGAACTTAACATTTCTAAGTCCTTAAGTTTCTTTGCTTTTCAAATATTTAGTTACTTACATTTCATCTTTAAAACTTCAGCTGTTCCAAGATTGAGCAAATATCTTTTTTTTGCCTGATTAAGAACATCCTTTCAGCTAGCTCACCAAGGTGCTATCAAATGAGAGACTTGACGTCTGGCAGGTGGATCATGATACAACAGAGGACACACCTTTTGCCATCACTGTGAAAAGCAGTCCAAGGCAGCCAAATATAAACCACCCGAGGAATTTAAATTCATTCATGCTCCTTACCTTGGGAGCTGCATCCTGCAAAGTATCTATCTGCACAGAAGTCAGGGCCATCAGACTCGTGTCTTGTCCTCTGCTACTAAAGCCACCATCTAAAAGGACCATGTTCAGAAGAAACGCAGGAGACACCTTGCCTGACCCCTGTGTTGGCCCTTTGTGCGTATATCATAGGAAACAAGCCTTTTACGCTGTGTAAGCGATTTCTTTCTTTTTCCAGGAGAGCCAAACCTTCTTATACCATCTCACTAGTCCATACTTCACACAGAATAATGGAAGATTTGGCAAATATATAGAAAAAAAAAAAATCTATGGAGGCTATTAAGCCTTAAGATAGCACCTCTGGCATGACAAGTCCTAAGACAGACCACTGGATGGTAGCAGTATTTCCTAATGAGACAGTCTTTGCCTCCTTTTTTCCCCTTCCTTAGGCACAGACAGGGATCACTGCCAGGGATGGGACATCACCTTGATGGGCTTTTGGTCTCACTCACTCTGGTCATACGTATAATCATTGTCACTGTCACAGACATTGAGACTAAGAAAGAATGTAAAATTAGCATGCGATCATGTCCTTCTTGTTTCACATTTTGCTGCAATGGAGGCCAACAACCAGATGAGTTGTGCTTCTGGCATTTGAAATTAATTTGTCTGGCAGGTAGTAAAATCAGGACTGGCTGACCTACTTTTCAGTAGAACTATGTTTAGCAGTTGGTATGGGAAATTCTCGTGCTTGGTTTTGGTGAAAACAGGTATTCTGCATACAGCTCTATCATCCTACAATTTTCAATCTTAGCTATTTCAGGTCTCCCCATCAAATGGGTGGAAAAAAATGCAAGCAGTTTTGTTTCCACCATGGCATTGCCAGATGCTGCCCACAATGCATGGGGTGCAAATGGTATTCAGCTCCAGCCCTAGATGCTGTCAGTAAGACAAAACCAGGCTGTCAACAGCCACAGGAAGGAGAACCCAAGACTCATGTGGCTGCAAGAGAATGCCAATCTCTAGGACATTGTCCTATTTGGAGATCACTTTGAAGTTTCACGTTGGAAGTCAGAGATCTCAAGAACAAAATTAACCTTGTTGACAATAATCGTCCTTTCTTATTTATCTTTCAGGGACACCTTTCAAGAAATCACAGGTCCGCCCGTGTGGAGGGGTGAGCTGCCTGTCCACCTGCCTCTCCTGCCTACACCTGCCCTGGAGGTACGCTGCCACCGGTCCAGGGGAAGCGAAGGAGTGGCAGCCAAGGGCCAAGCATTGGGTTTGATCATTTGAGAGGAAGGGGAAGTTTGCCAGAAATGCCAAAAAAACCCTCCAGACAGGCTCTTTCATTCTCATTAATTAACTAGTTAGAGGCAAAAATAGTTTTACAAGGTATTAGTGAATCCACTCCCAGAAACATTATTTCAAACCACCACTTTAGTACACTGCTTTCAGCGTTGCCTAGGAATCACAGAGCCGTTTTTTTGAAACTACTTCTTTGAGTATGAAATCAAATTTTTGCCATACACGCTGCTCAGAGGCTGCATTAACAAACAGTGCAGGTAATTACAAAGCAGTGATGTTCCATCAAGGACAAAGAAGAAAGGTAAGACAAGGAATTTAACAGGAAACCCTCTTAAATTATAATTAAACTTATCCTTGTTTATACTCTTGGTATTTTCACACCAGGCTGTACACCCTGTGTTAAGAAGCTTCTCAAATGTGTAAGTCACTGACTTAATGCTGTAAATAGGGCTGAGTAGCCCTCATCCCACAGAGACCCCAACACAGCAACGTGGCATCTCAACACCATGCAGATATCGTAAGGAGCTGGGGGATGGCATAAGCTATGCCTTCCCTGCCTGCCCCCTGCAATGTTATCATTTATCTGGAAAAGAGAGAGCCTTTACCTTCCCATCCCCATTCACATCAGGGCTATGTACACCAGGAGAAGGCAAGTGATTCACTTTGAAGGGAAGCTGCATAGTCCAGTGGTTACCAGAACCTCAACTGATAGGTCAGGAGTTGGGCAAGCTGCTGGGTGTAAAATTATCAGACATCTATGATATGCAAGATCATTGATGCTGAATTAACTTTATGCTTCCAGAACCTCAAAGATACATGAACATCAACGTGCCATATTTAGAACTAAAATTTTTGAGGTTTTGATATCTAGATGCTTTTGAAGACCTGGCGTCAAGAGCACCTTCCTACTGTGAAACAAAGACAGTGTAAAGCTTACCTTACCAGCTGTATTAAACCCAAGTTCTCATACAGGAATGGTTAACATTTGCAAGTGATATGGCTCACATGTGCTATCCTATGAGTGTTTCACCCATTCCACGTCTCCTTGTAGTCTTTTTCATACACTCGGCTCTCCGGTTCAGCTCAGTGGTATCCAATGATGAGTGATAATTGGAAGCCCTCCTCCTGCCATTCTCCAGAATGATACGGAAATTAATTCTTGTACACTGCGCATTGCATACACCAAGAGAAGTTGACCCTATCAATTTACATACACTATAGGGGCCTGCTATCACCCTGCAGCCAGCAAACAGCTTCTCTTATCTAGGAAAGACCCTCATTTGTTATTTCTTGCTGAATACACCCACTGCTATTATTTGTGTAATTCTTTGCAATAATAGACCTTACCCTAATGAAACCCGCATTATGAGAAGGTTATAGTCCCAACCCAAAGACGATTAGCTCTGTGCTGTGTTATTGCCACATATGTAATTATATAATTGATTTTAAAATTTACTTTTGTGTCCCCAAACCATAAAACGAGCAGCCCATTAACTGGAGGAGGGGGGGGCGGGCGAGGAAATATATAATTAATATATCTATTAAAGTGGGATAGGATATTATTGTAATTTTAGGATTATGCAGTAAGTGCACACACAAAACCAAGGAAGAAATACAAAAGTGGAGATCCTCATCACACTTCACTTTAGGTAACATGCAAAGGACGTATGTTTTCAGTACGCAACAAATAGCTCAGACACAGCTCTATAAGATGTACCCGGTAGGTAGGGGTCCAATTTTATACACAACTCCATGAAGCCAAGCAGGTAGAGCATTCTGCAGGCCTGAGCCTTTGTTAGTTTATGCTGATGAAGCTACGAAAATCTTCATTTCCACATAATTGACTTCTATATGTATGCTTGACTATGCAGCTAACAAAATGTGAATGTTGTTCCCCTTGATCAATAGATACATGCTAGATAAGTGAAAATTCATGTTTCAAAAATTAAATCTAAATAATAAAAACATATGCAATTAGCACCATATGCTTTTTTACTCCAAAGTATTTTGTCCTCATGTACACCTAGTCCTTACTGTCTAATCAGCTGACAGCTTCCCATCATCTAAAGCAATCTGAGGCACGCAGATCCCTGCATTGTCCTAGGCATTAAGATGGGGACAAGTCCTCCCTTCAGATCAAGCATTGCACTGCACTAAAGACTCTGCATGCGTGCACGTGTAAGCCCACCATGAAATGTGGGGCTTTCACCATACAACAGCCCTATTATCACTTGCACAGTAGCAGCCTAGATTAGACTGGGACCTCCTCAAGGCAGGGCAGGTTTTGCACTAAGAGCTTACACAGCAACAGAAAAGAGAGACCTGGCAGCACGGAAGTAGGAGACAGAAGACCAGCGAAATCTGCCATAGTCCACTTCAGTGTCATTCCCCAGTGAGCTACACCAGGGAAATCCAACTGACTAGGACACAGCGCTCAAGTGTGACTTAAGGGATTGGATGGGTGGCAGCTGGCCCAGGCACATTTCTTATGAACTTGCTTGGTACCACAAATGTCATTTCTGATGGTGGCCTCCATCACAGGTTCCTGTGTTCATTCTGTAGCAGCCACCTCGTACCTCACACCCGAGATGCTGCAGCAGAACAGCCAGGGCCCTCAGCAGCAGGGGTTCACTTTCTGTAGCCAAAACACAGGCATCCAGTGTTATTTCACAAGTCCCGCATGCCCTCCAGATGCTTCTCCGGGTGGCAGCAGGTGTCTCGTGGGCCTAGCACCATAGCTGGAAGCCACTTGCAGCTTCCCTGAGGATGCCTGAAATAGCACCAATACTTGGGGGCAGCTGTGTCATGTCCCAAGCGACCTTCTGACAAGAGCAGTGAGCTTCTGTCAAGGAGGCTATTGACCCCGAGGGTGACATTGATCTCATCACAGGTGGGAGTCAGCTGTGGGCACTGGGTCTACACTACAAAGTCTGCTCTGGACCCTGAGACCATCCCAATAAAGCTCTATGTCCTACACCTACACAGGAAAACTCCTAAATCAATGGGGTTGTTGCCAGTAACTTCTGACTAACTTGGTTCTGGCTTAAATATATTGTATTTGGGAGTCAGGGCTTTTCCCCATCTTTAGGTAAGTTAGTATTCCCACTCAGAATTACTCATTATCAAGGAACCATTTTACACGGACATGCCTCTATTGAATTGGATTTGTGAGATAACTTAAGGAAAAGGCAGTTGCATAATTTGCACACAAAGTGGTTGGAATTGATCTAAAACAAACCTTTAACTTTCAAACTGGTTTAAATGGGGAAAGGACCATTGGATAATTACATCATTTAACACATTGATTACCTAAAAGTCAATTCTAATGATTTCAGAAATAGAGGGCATTGTGCTTTCCTCATTTTTAAGGAAAGATTTTTGCTCAGTGCAGAGGAGTAAATGGTGAATTTTTTAAGAGAGACAATATAGAAGAGCTGAAGAAAACAAAAGTTCCATTATGCCAAACAAGGCTTATTTCACAAAAGCTGAAAAAATCAGTGAGACACAATTAAACTGGGTGCATTTCCCCTTACTGTACAACAGAGTAAAAGAAACATAATAACCTGTGTGTATTCAGAATACATAATTAGGGAGGTAGTTTGTATCATTAGTCAGACCACATCTACATTCAAAGTTTTGCATCCTCTCTGTTACATTTGATCATTGTCACTTGATCATTAATTAAAAGGTACAGCGCTCAAAGCCTGAAATTAAGTTTTCTCTTTTTCTAGTTACATATACAATACTGTATTTCTCTATCAATCAGAATGCAGAATATATGAATGTGTCATAAGGACACTGATAATCGTATTTTGCTTTTATGGACGACTTCAGACCATTGGAGGGTAACCCCCTCCTTTTACTCATATGGCTGGCCAAGTGGGATTCTTCGCATACACAATGGAAAACTCAATTTTAGCCCCGGACCTCAAGACACTTAGAACCCACTGTAATAAAAGTTGCATTTGTTTAACTGAAGGAAGGTTCTTAAATCAATTTAGTCACACCACTGCAAATCCACGTGGACAATCTTAAATCAATTTGAACCTGGCTTATTTCAATTTGGCTTAATTCAGAAAGAAATCAATTTAAGCTGAAGCAATATATGCAAGGTTTACATTTATGTAACTGTGCACAAAGGCATTTGCAATAGTTTAAGCAAATCAGCTTGGAAAGTAACTTCAGGTTCTGCCTACCTCTGCACTTCACCAGTCCAGAAACACTGGCAGCTCTGCACTTCCAATGTAGTTTTAAGGAGACCAGGTAA
Organism: Egretta garzetta; assembly: GCF_000687185.1. NCBI lineage: Eukaryota > Metazoa > Chordata > Aves > Pelecaniformes > Ardeidae > Egretta > Egretta garzetta. Next base: position 313,883 of record NW_009258820.1, read on the forward strand.
ATTTTTGCTTCTTAACGGTACAGTAATTTAATTTCCATGAACAAATAATTGCTAAGTTTAGCTTCAGGGGGGTTTGTGTAATGGTTTCCATTGGCTTGGTTAGGCCTGCCCAGGCTGTGTACCTCACCCTCTGAGAGGCACGGGTACAAGCTCACAAAAATCTGCCTGGCAGGTTTGGCCTTAAATAAATTTGTGTGACATGTAAAACTGAAAAGGTGTCAGCTTTTAGTTCCCTCGTAAGGTCCCTAGGAAAGGTCCCAAAATTCTGGAGGTGCAATTGAAGACAAGGGACATCATAACATGATGTAAAGTGGCTCTTGCTGAGGCAACAAGAGGTTCATATAAATACGAATTATGAAAGAAATTCAGAACCTAGCAAGCCCCTTTTAGAGGTACTGCTGTATCTGGAGTTCAGAAATGGTGTATTTCTGCAGTGTCTTTTGAGCAGGGTAACGTTTGGGTTTCCCTTAGCTGGGTCTCAGGCGAGTAGATGGATACAACCAGTATTATAGAAATGGGTAAATCAGCACTGCAGATTTTCAGCTTGCAATAGTCATGCAGTCTCCTCAATCTATCAAAACATGAGTGATTCACCAAGGGTCCAAATTCTCCCAGTCTTTCTTGGATGAAATAGCAACTTAGTGCAAGAAGAGGAGCAATGACAGCAGTGAAACCCGTAGTACAGAGGGTGCTTCTAAGAGTAAATAGGAACATGAGATCTTGGGTTGTCTTTCTGTTAGGACAGTTGACTTTTTGCAGCATAAATATGTGCCAGCTCATTAGGGGGGGAAATGACTCTTCACAGCCTGTCCTCTCAGAGTAACTGTACATATTTTCAGGCAAGCAGTCAGCTATCACTACTGAGATAAATGCCTGCAGGTAGTAGAAAGAGCTTCTTTGAACCAAGAAAGGTTTTGTCAGAGCACAGTTAGACATTCCTTTAGGTACTGGAAATTTTAAAAAGTAAAATATTCACCATTTACTTTCAGAACTTACGCCTGGCATGTTTAATGCTTTCTTTTGAAAGGAGTTAAGGTGGTCATATGAAAAATCCAGTTTTCCTGGTAGAAAATGAATTAAAACTGTCCATTTCTAATTTGGCAGTGAGATCTGACCTCACTGAAGCAATAAAAAAAATAAATATTCAGATAAACAGAAAATAGGAGATGCTCCTTCACAACATGAGACCTTATCTCTCCTTTTGTCCATGTTTTTGTACTATAGATATAACTCAGAGGGTTTGCATTGCTCTGATAGTGTAGGCCTTTGTGCTGTTGGCATAGAGATGAACTTCTCTGTTGTTTACATTGCCAATCCATTTGCTTCAGGCAAAAATCAGAAGACTGAGTTTTGCTTTCCTTAAAAAAAAAAAAAACCTGCAGGGAAGACTGTGATGTGGCAAAGTAGAAAACAGGGAAGGTGTGCCATACAGTAAAAACCCTAAGGATGTTCTGGATCTCCTGCATAAACAGTACATAAATCCTCCTTTTGTGATATTCTTAAAATGGACAACAGTGAGGCTGTCTCATGCTATTGAAAAAGTTTTCCTGTATTGTAGGTTCAGTGCCATTTTCCAAAGAGCACATGAGCATCCTTAGCCCATGACTGTGGCTGGAGGAGGGGGAATGACATACTCTGTACTCAGCAGTTGCTTGTAGAAGGGTCAAGGACTTCACTCAAAGGCACCAACTATTCCCTACGCTTCAGAAAACATCGCTCAAACTGTACAGAAAATATGACAGTGGAACATTTTTCCAGCTGGAGCTCAGGATCCCAGATAAGGTTGTTGGGAAAAGCTTGGCAGTAAGTTTCCTATCCTAATATGTAGAAGTTCTTAGCAAAAACACCCACCATGGTACCATAAACTTAAGACCTGTAAGACATCCCAACAGCAGGATTTTGGTTCTGCTGCCCATTGTTTTTCCTGAGTGACTGCAAAATGTTTTCCAGGGCTGAGCAGCAGCAAATTTCAGTGTCTTAAGGCCTCTGCCATTGCTAATAAGGTGCTCAGTGCTGACCTTCAGCATTTTCTTACCTCAACCATCTGTAAACACTTGCCAGTCTGGCTTTACTTGGCCAATTTACTCCATTTTATAGAATCATAGAATCGTTTAGGTTGGAAAAGACCTTTAAGATCATCAGGTCCAACCATTAACCTCACACTGCCAAGTCCACCACTAAGTCATGTCCCTAAGCACCACATCTACCTGTCTTTTAAATACCTCCAGGGATAGGGACTCAATCACTTCCCTAAGCAACCTGTCCCAGTGCCTGACAACCCTTTTGAGGAAGAATTTTTTCCCAACGTCCAATCTAAACCTGCCCTGGCACAACTTGAGGCCATTCTCTCATCCTATCACTTCTTACTTGGAAAGAGAGACCAACACTCACTTTGCTACACCCTCCTTTCAGGCAGTTGTAAAGGGTGATAAGGTCTCCCCTCAGCCTCCTTTTCTCCAGGCTGAACACCCCCAGCTCCCCCAGCCGCTCCCCGTCAGACTTGTGCTCCAGACCCCTCACCACCTTTGTTGCTCTTCTCTGGACACACTCCAGCACCTCAATGTCCTTGGAGTGAGAGGCCCAAAACCGAACAAAGTACTCGAGGTGCGGCCTCACCAGTGCCAAGTACAGGGGCACGATCACTTCCCTGCTCCTGCTGGCCACACTGTTCCTGATACAAGCCTTGGCCCATCGATACACCCTGTTCAGGTCCCTCTGCAGACCCCTCCTCCCCTAAGCAGATCAACGCTCCCACCCAATTTGGTGTCATCTGCAAACTTACTGAGGGTGCACTCAATCCACTTGTCCAGATCTACTGAGGGTGCACTCAATCCCCTCATCCAGCTCATTGACGAAGACATTAAACAGAACTGGCCCCAGAACTGAGCGCTGGGGAACACCACTTGTGACAGGCTGCCAGCTGGGTTTAACTCCATTCACCACAACTCTTTGGGCCCGGCCATCCAGTTAGTTTTTTACCCAGCAAAGAATACACCCATCCAAGCCATGAGCAGCCAGTTTCTCCAGAAGAATGCTGTGGGAACCAGTATTAAAAACTTACTGAAGTCTAGGTAGACAACATCCACGGCCTTTCCCTCATCCATTAGGTGGGTCACCTGGTCATAAAAGAAGATCAGGTTGGTCAAGCAGGACTTGCCTTTTACAAACCCATGTTGTCTGGGCCTGATCACCTGGTTGTCCTGTATTTGCCATGTGATGGCACTCAGGATGATCTGCTCCATAACATTCCCTGGCACCGAGCTCAGGCTGACAGGCCTGCAGTTCCCCATATGCTCCTTCCAGCCCTTCTTGTAGATGGGCATCACATCTCCTAACCTACAGTCAACTGGAACCTGCCTGGTTAGCCGGGACTAACACTCCCCAAGGGTTTCTTTTATACATGTGGGGGTTTGTCTGCTGTTTCTCCTGGTCCTGCTGAGGTCTCATCAGCCACTGTTGCATGAGCTGTGGGCTCCTGGTGGCTCTCTCAACTCCTCTGGAGGCTATCCCTGTTCGGGAAACCCTCCCTGTACACAGCGCTGGAACTGCTCGCCTTGACCAAGCAGAAGACTTCCACCCACCTCCTCCCCAGCTGATTTCCACCACCACCTGGAGAACCAGGCAGCAATGTGGCAGGGAAGTTTGTGCTGATGCTCCAGCTATACGCTCTATCAATTCCAAAATGTCAGTAAGGAACCATGTTTGCAGAAATGACAGCATTATCTAGGTACTGACAGATTCTGACTTGTGGATATGGTCAATGAAACAAGCAAACAGCAGAGAAAAGGGGGAAGCTGTAAGAGGTATAGGGCAGGTAGCAAGTGTTACAGAAATGGTATTATCCTTTTTGTCCCAAATAACAAATGGAGACTGCAGAAAGTCTACATTCTTCATCTTATCAATGTGGAAAAATACAGACAGCCACAGCTATTACATATAGTAATATAGGAAGGCAAGAAGACATATATTTATTCTGAAATCCATCAGATAACTTCAGTAAATCACATGTCAAAATATTTTTAAAAAGTGCGGTTTGGGGAATTGTTTCTTTTGCTTATGTTAAGCTGAGTAAAACAAAATATATGAAATAAACTTAGATGCTTAATCATGGAGACAAAACTGAGGAAGATTATCCTGCTTTAAAAATATGGTTGCAACTTGCAAATGTATTTTTAGAAGTGATTTTATTACAAAGTGTCCTATCAAGAAATATCATGAAAATTATGGTAAAGCACATTGCTCAGTGACCAAAATGGTTATAGAGAGTTTGGAAAGCTAAGCAATCTAGCAAGAGCTGAATTGTCTTAACACCGAAAAGTTGTGATGAAACCGTTCTCCTACCATTGCTTGGCCATCAATCATTTATAACAGCAACTGCGTGGTGGGAGGACATGTACTGCTTCAGGCCATGAGAAAAACCAGACCTTTAACTTTGATAATTTAGCACACGTTAACTGTGCTGGCTTGATAATCTCAACAAATTTTCTTTGCCCATAGAGAAGTATGGATAACTGTACCTGGCCTGCCATGGGTCAAATGGGTCTCTGCTCTTTGGATGCAGGGACCATTTCTATGCCTGTCCATGGAGATACTGGTTTACAATCTTACCCCTTAGCAAAGAACAGTAAGAACAACAGTAAGAAATATTTGGGACAGAAAGAGAAGAAAAAGGGAAATAGGTATCTCTCAGATTCAAACCCGAGGGATAGTTTGGCTCAAAATATATTTGCATGGGAGGGGATGCTTCTCTTGTTCTCTTTAGAGTCTGCAGTAAAGGGTCCATGCAATCCACTCAGCACCTGGCTGTAACCAGATCCTTCAAAAAGTGCTAAACACCCATGATCTGAAATACAGACCACCAGAAACTATCTAAAGTTAGGTATCCAGTATGGGGCTTTGGAAAATCTGCAAAATCAGGAGCCAGGGTAGGCAAAGTTCAAACCCATGAGGATGCACAGAAAACAACGCAGCAGTCTAACGAGACTGACACAGACAAAATTCAGAGAAAGGAAAAGGACAGCTAAACAGGGTGCTGAAAAAAATGTTAAGAACCATTACATTCTACATTCTTTTTATCATCTGACAACTAAAACCTCTTCTGGACTACATTTAATCCACTCATTGGTCAAAAAAACCCCAACAAATGCAATTACTGAAAAGCAAGAATGTCGTGGTTTAACCCAGCTGGCAACTCAGCACCACGCAGCCGCTTGCTCACTCCCCCCCTTCCCTCAGTGGGATGGGGGAGAGAATCAGAAAAAAAAGTAAGACCCAAGGGTTGAGAGGTTGAGAGACAGTTTAATAAAAGAAAATAACAACAATAATAATAATGATAATGGTAAGAGAATATACAGACTATGCATTGTGCATCAGTTGTTTTGTAATTGCTCACCACCCGCTGACCGATGCCCATCCCAAGCCGCGATCATTCCCCCCCCCGCAACCGACTAACTCCCCCCAAGCATGACGTTATATGGTATGGAATAAGGTGTGGATACTGTCCTGGTTTCGGCTGGGACAGAGTTAATTTTCCTCCTAGTAGCTGGCGTAGTGCTGTGTTTTGGGTTTAGCGCTAGAAGAATGTTGATAACACACTGACGGTTTAGTTGTTGCTGGGTAGTGCTTAGGCTGGCCAAGGACTTCTCAGCTCTCAGCTCTGCCAGGGGCACGAGAAGCTGGGAGGGGGCACAGCCAGGACAGCTGACCCCAACTGGCCCAAGGGCTATTGTGCACGCTTTTGCTTTCCCTATTAAACTGTCTCAACCCACGCGTTTTCTCACTTTTACTCCTCTGATTCTCTCCCCATCCCATTGTGGGGGGAGTGAGCGAGCGGCTGGGTGGTGCAGGGTGCAACTCTTGCCATTCTTCAGCCTTCTTCAGGCTACTTGCCATGGCCTTGCAGTCTGTCTGCTAATCCTGCCATCACGTAGATGCCATGACTGGGAAAACATCCCATCTATGGGCAACTAAGAAATAAACACCACAAACAAGATGGTTCCCTCTGGTCCGAACTGCAATCTGACTTCCCCCCCCCCAAATTTTGTTATAAATGTATTTTCCCTGTAACTGGACCATCAGTGTGCCACACGTGACACCTTGAAACAAAATGGTATCTGCCTTTTAACTCGCAAGAGAAACAGCTTCACTGTAAGCCAAGTCTAACTATCTGTGCAGCCACTCGGACATCTATAACAGCAGCAGAACTCTAAGTACATGGAGGCAAACTCTTATTTTTTTGTTACATGGACTGAAAGAAATCAAACTGTTGAAAGGCATTATTGCTATCAGGAAAATATACATTAAGAGAAATTGCTAACAGTTAACAAATACCTTTTAGACAGACTCTTTTTAAGTAATGTATCTCTCCAGTTTGTTCGTGAAGGCAATCTCAATGCCTGTTTGCATCCCCTGAGCAAGCTCTTGAAACAGTGGTTGGTAGTGCACTTGCAAAATTAAACAAGCTCTTGATAAGGAAGAACAGCAAAGACTGCTTGGTTTTCTTCTCTATTAGTTGTTGCTGGGTTGGCTGAAGGAAGCCATTCCTTGCTTTATGCCCAAAACTCCTTTCCAATAAATGCAATAAATACTGAATGTATTAGGTGTTCTCATGCACTTAAGATACTTAATTCCAGTTTTGCAAATCAAGTCCTAAAATCTTAGAAGTGCTTATTTTAACATATTAAATAAGCTAAAAAAAACCCCCAACAAACCAACACACAAAGAATATGTGAAATATTATTTCCACTGAGATTAGAAATGCCTTTGCTACTTCTCTCTGCTGGGCACCCTAAACACAGCAAACCTATTAATTAGCACCATCAATTACTCACACCGATGAGCACCTGCACACCTGAGCAGTCACAGCGGGGTTAAGGAAGGCCCTCGTACTGTTCCTCCAGGTATAGTTCCTTGACGCTCAAAGGTGTCACATCGCCCAGCCCTGTACGTTGCTTCCTGCAATTTGATGTATACTGCATACTATATATACACACACTATATATATACTATGCATCTCGCAAAGGGATTTGATGAGAGCCTGATTGAATGACTTCAAACACAGTTCCACTCAAAGCTCAGAGTCACTGCAAAAACAGAACCCATGGAAAGAAAACTGTATCGTTTAGTTGTTACTTTTTGCAATCTATATTCCTGCTATTTTTGTTCTGCAGCTCTTGGAAAGCAATCGTACTGTTCAGGGGTGATCCCCCCCCACCCTCTCATTCCCCCCAGGGCTTGCATATGCTTGACACTACTTGGAAAAGTGACTAACAGGGTGTTCACTTTTACCAGGCCATTAATTGATAACACTTAATTAATCTGCTGTGTGAGAGATCAAATGAAGATTGTGTCCCACAACCAGCAACATATATTGACTTTGTTATTCCAATTATGTGTCTGACCAGAACAGCCCTTTGGTATAAGACTTAACCTTTGAATCACCCTCAGCACAGAACTAGATCAGCTGCTAGGGATCTGACCTGAAAAAGACCTTGACACTGCCAGAGCTCTGTATGTGCTCGAAAACGTTCCACCTTGTGCTTGTCATAGCCGGCGTTCGTGTTGTCATTAGCAATTACATTTGTGTGTTGGACACGATTCTCCGATAAGAAGCCGATAATTAGCGGGAAACTCTGATTACAATTCAGTTTCGCATTGGCACATATTTTTGTTTATTTTATTTTGTGGTGGGGTTTTTTTTTTCTTTAAAGAATGCCCAGAAAAGAGCAATTAGTTTCAGCAGCAATTGGGTAAGTGCAGCAGACAAAGAGAGCAAATTGCCTTTAGCAGACAATTTATAAATCAGCTGTAGATTTCCAACTCAGTTTTTATTTTTGTTTCACTGAGTTATCTTCCACTAAATTGATGGGTAACATCATCAGGGGCAGTTTTGGTGTAATTTACTATTAGAAAACATAATTAAAAATATATTCATCAGATTTCCTGTAGCTTTCTTCAAGGGTAGTGAACAGCAGCAGCATAACAAGAAGTAGCAATTGACCTTCTCTATGTGCTAATTTTGCAATGCTAAATCCATGTTTCTTCTCACATAGAAGTCAGTATAAAATCTGGAGCAGACATACTCAAAACTGCGTAGCAAATCTTAGTTAACATCCACCTGCCATAAACATCACATACCATTTTGTCAGACATGGGTCTGACCAGGATATGGATGGCTATTTTATGGTACAATTTTCTTTAATGCACCCTTTCTCTAGTGACACCCTTTCCAACCAGAGCTGGAGGATAGCATACAAATGTGACAATGGATTGCACAAAGATGAATTCTTGAGAAAAGAAGTCAAAATACAGTAATATTTATTTTGGAAAAAAAACCCAAACAACCCAAAAATATTCTTTTAAGCCAACCTCATTATTTGAGCATTGAACTTAGCAATATTACTTGCTGGCATAAGAGGAAAGAAAAGTAGACAGGTAGCTCAGAGACACCTATGAAAAACAAAAAACCCAGAGAATAAGACCATCTCAGGTCCTCCATCTTGTCTGTTATTACAAGCAAGCGTGAAATAAGACTGCTCTTGGTTCTGACTTCACTGATGTAAGCCAACGATAACCCACATGTGCAGTGGTGGTCTCTGAAACATTTTTTTTTTTTTCCAAGGATTAACCAAGACACAGAATTTTTTTACTCTTTCCACAACATGCCATGGGGTCTTTAACTTCTATCTGGCCGAGTACCTTGGCAGGCAGCAGGGCTGTGCAGAGGAAATGCTTATGGAAGATACCACTTGAAAACATCCGTATGGTATCCAGAAGTACTGTAAACCAACTGCAGCATGAACCCCCAAGAAATACATCTAAAGTTGGGGTGAATCTTGACCCCATAGTCTTCTGGCTGAGATACAGAAACACTGCCAAATGAACCAAAGGCAAATGAGAAACATCCAAAGATAAATGAATATGTGCCAATGCTTATGTGTGCTATCAAGCAATAAATACACTAGGAGTAGGAAGTGCAAAAAGTAATTAAGGTTAAGAAAGAGGCATATGCAAGCTATAAAACATTAGGTAGAGAGGAGGACTAGAAAGATTGCAGAAGGAAGTTAAGAGAGTGTAAAGAAAAAAATTAATACAGGAGGCAGAGGAAGAGACAGTAAGGGAGATTGCATGAGAGGTTAAGATAAATAAGAAGATAATTTTCAACTCTAAGGCTCAGGAGTCAGATGTTGGAGAAGTGTCTCTAAGAGATGGCAAAAAAATTCCAGTCTAAAAAGCAGACATTGTGCTGAAGCAGATAAAAATCAAGTGTTTCTAACTTCACATTCAAAAGGTTTTTGACTCTCCCCATGGATTCTTGCGGTAAACATCCTGGATAAATACTTCTTGGATAAAATTGTGCAGCTTTCACAAGGGGCTGCAAATTGACCAGTTATCCTGGTTTCGGCTGGGACAGAGTAAAGTTTCTTCCTAGTAGCTGGCATAGTGCTGAGTTTTGGATTTAGGATGCGAAGAATGTTGATAACACATTGATGATTTAGTTATTGCTGAGCAGGGCTTACCCAGAATCAAGGACTTTGCAGCCTCCCCTGCTTTGCCAGGGGCACAAGAAGCTGGGAGGGGACATGGCTGGGACAGCTCACCCCAACTGACCCAAGGGATATCCCACACCATAGGATGTCATGCTCAGCATATAAAGCTGGGGGGAAAAAAAGGAAGGGGGAGATGTTCAGAGTGCTGGCGTTTGTCTTCCCAAGTCACCGTTACACGTGATGGAGCCCTGCTGTCCTGGGGATGGCTGAGCACCTGCCTGCCCATGGGAAGTGGTGAATGAATTCTTTGTTATGCTCTGCTTGTGCACGCAGCTTTTGCTTTCCCCATTAGAATCATAGAATGCTTGGGTTGGAAGGGACCCCTAGAGGTCATCTAGTCCATTAAACTGTCTTTATCTCAAGCCACGAGTTTTCTAACTTTTACTTTTCCAATTCTCTCCCCATCCCACTGTGGGGGGAGTGAGAGAGCGGCTGGGTGGTGCTGAGTTGCTGGCTGGGGTTAAACCACAACACCAACCCACATGTACATTATGAAATATTATGATATAATGGTTGTCCTTTGTAAGGACAAATGGATAAACTGAATTTGATGTGAAACTAGGACCACATTAGACGAGTGGCTTGAAGTGTTTGGAAAGATGTGAAGAGACAAGGTATAAACAGGCTAGATGTGGCAAAAAGAAACTCAAAAACTTCAGAAAAGTGATTTAATGTTGGCCAGCCAGGAAACAGTCATATCAGCGACAATGTTATTTTAAGTGCCAGAGGGAGTATCAGCTCTTTTGCACTTAGATGACTAAGTAGAAACATGAAATGGTCAGAGTACCATGGGTGGCTGTTGAAGGACCTTTTTTATCATGTTCTTCTTGAATGTGTTGGCATTAACTATTTGTGAAGTCACTAATCCTAGCATGTAAAAGCTGGTATCTCTACGCAAGAGGCTGTGTAAGCACACACAAGGGCATTTTAACCTGCAAAATCTATATTCAAACAATCTGTGGGAGCAAAAGTCTTAGGCAGAACAGTGAAAGCAAAAGTATCTCTTTTTTCTGGCAGTAATGGGAAAGGGGGATTTTGAAAGCTAATTTTTCTGTAATGTGTTCCCCCCATGCCCCCTTGAGCATTCTTGATTCTTAATATTTCCTACATAAATATTTTTTTCAGTTTTTTCATTGAACAGTGTTAAAGTGTGTCATTTACCAAAGTTTGAAAAATATTGCTAACCGGGCACATACCTGTACGTGGACAGCGATGGAGACGGCAGCATTACCTGTTTGGCTGTAGTCTGGTTAATGAAGCAGAGAGAAAGGTTGGCTGAGGCTGTGACTGGCTTCCTCCTTCTTCTCATTATGTCTGACCACTTAAAAAGAAAAAAAAAGTGACTATATTCTAATACAGGCTGGTCACCTTTGGCACTGGGCTGAGGAAATGAGACTTCACTGAGACAGAGGACTCCCACAAAAAAGTGTGAAAAATTGAAATGACAAGGTTATGTTGATAGCTTGTTGAATGAATGAAGGGAATGAATTGAAATTTACATTTATATAGCACCGTTCATCTATATTGTATCACTCAGGACTAAGGAGTTGACTTCAGACTTACTTTGCCAGCACAGCTGCACTGGGGAATGAAGTAGAACAGGATCAAACATCATTTTCCCAGAAACAGACCCTACAAAAATAGTGGAGCAAGGCAAAGGACCTGTGTAAAGCTTAAGAAGGATGGAAAACAGGGTAGAAAAAGCAGAGTGCTTCATGCATGGAAGATTAGGGAGTGAGGAAGGTACTGAATAATATTTTTAAGTTTAGATCATGATTCCAGGAATGAAACAAAGCAAAGTATACTAAAAATAATCTACACCTTTTATCTATTCCAATCCAGGAACAAGAATCCCACCATTCCTCACTTACTAACAGTAAAAACCTACAGATAGGGGGATTCAGTAACTCAGCTGTTGCATCATTGCCTGTCCTTAAAGTCAGAAAGTTCTTTCTAAAGTACAACTTAAATTTTCTTCACTTCATTTAAGTACATTACTTCCTAATCAATTCTTGTTGAATATCAGGTTCAACTGAAGAAACCAATCACCGTCCTCTTCATAACGGCTTTTTATATACTGGAAAGCTGGAATTATGTTCCTATTGGTCCTTGGCATGGTGGGTCAGTACTTACCTTTACTGACCTGACCCTCATTTTGCCTATATATCATGTTATTATGATAATGTGAGAATACAGCACTGTTTGAGGGTCTAAACTAAAATCTTTCCCCTGTGTGTTTGGTTCATGTAGGTAATTGTATGTTGGATGTTTGGGAGACAGGCTAGCAATTACTACTGTACACTCACTGATCACTCGTGCACAAGGAGAATTTGCCAAAATAACATTTATCAACACATGGAACCCACATATTATTTACCTAATTCATCTTCCAAGGTCTTACAAAGGACCTCACCTCCAACTTATTATCTTTCATCCATCTCAGCTAGGAGATCCTGAGTCATCTCGTTCTGATGTTGCTACAAATCTGGTTTCTTTGAGCATTTTCCTTGTAAAAATGAAATGCCTCAGTACAACAAGAGCACATCTACAAGGCAAGAGAATCTGACTTCTCACTTGCACCTCTACCACTTCCTGGTGTGATAAATCATTGGTTGAATCCCTGCATAGTTCAGTGCTAAACAAAGTAATTATTCAAAATACAGCAGAACACCTAGAACACAGAACACATTACATTCTTCCAATCTTAGGATTTGCAAATTTTAGGGCTATTTGGGAAATAGCTTGACCAGTATGTCCAACAAGAGTATGTACAGCAGAGCTTTCTCCTTCCCCTGCACTAAAAAACATACAAGTTTGCCCAAAAGTCATGAGATTTCAAAACAGGTCCACACTGATACACAACTCATTTTTTTGCTGTGGCATTTTTAGCTGACCAAATACAGGTCTATGACAAAGTAAGTTGCATAGCTCAGACGAGACACCTACATAATGTTGTCCCATATCTGCTACAGGCTGAAAGCTGAATCCCACATGAACTGGACACAAAGACATGCAAGTACAAGCTTTCAAAGCACTCAGTCCCACGTTTCCTTCCGCCATTCTCCCCTCTCACCTACCAAAGTGGTTTCCTGACACCTATTCCCCGACTCTCCCTAGCCTTCAGCTCTTACCCTTTGGCCTCCAGGGTTGAGATGCAGCCTCCCTTCCAGCCCCCCATTCACAAACACCAGCAGCTCCCCGAAGACTCAGAGTCCTGCTTCCCCACTTTCCTGAACCCTCATCTCAAGAGGAAAGATTTCTTTTAAGCTGTAACCTTTCTGACCCATCTGTCTTCCTGATGGTGGCAATGGGCAGCTAATAGCAAGTGCCTGCCAAGCTTGGCTTGCATCGGAGTGAGCAAAGGAGGCCAGTGCTGCTGCCAAGAGCATTCCAGACTGCAACCCACAAACAACACGGTGAGGCACGATACAATACAACACAGCATGAGTGTTGGTACTATTAAATCACTTCTTTATGGTTCTTTTCACCCAGATGAAAACACTACTAATTCACAAGTACTAATTAATTCACCAATGTTTGTAACAGTCTTTGAATCCATAGAGATTCATTTTACCATTATAATGTTCTTAATAGTTATTTTGCACAGCAACAGCAGGTTCTTGTTCCTCAACCTTAACCTCTATGCATTGTAATATAGCGTTGGAGAAGACAGTTTTGCTTAAGTGGTAAATACTGCTTTTTAAAAAGAGGGTCTTTATTTACATTCCTAAAAGGGTAGGGTTTATTTTATAACAAAAAAGGTCTCACAGAAGGCCAATGACTTCCCACCCAGGCTTGGATCTGACATGCTATATGGATGGGTTCTGCTGATGCCTCTGACAAAGACATTCTACATGAAACCAAGCAATTTGCTCAATTTTGCTGGAAAATAAAAGGAGACAGAAAACCTTCCTTTCTTCTGAACTTTGTCTGCTTAACTTTGTAGGTTCTTTCAATTAGCTCACAATGAAATGGGGCCAGGTTTGCAGGCAGAGATAAACACAGAAGATTACAATAGCTCAGAAAGAAATAATACAAATAAGGATCTCTGCTGAAACAGGATTTAAATAAGTGGAAATGTTACTACTGCTCTGGAGGTGAAACTGGAGATGGGAGAAAAATGTTAAATTAAACTTCAAGGGTAAATCAAATGTTTTTCACCTTGATAGCAGACTCACAGCCCAAGTTACAAAATATTGGTATAATATACCTAGAAGAAAATCCATGTGTATAGGATTCAAATTTTGGAAACTATAGTGTAATGTTAAGCAGAAACAGTCAAGGCTGGTAGACAGACAAAGAGCAGAGCATTAAAGGAATAAAAAATATGAAAAATTCTGTTGAGCGTACATAGTCCATACTTATACAATCACAAAATCGTTCAGGTTGTAAGAGACCCTTAAGATCATTGAGTCCAACTGTAAACCTAACACTGCCAAATCCACCACTAGAACCATGTCCCTAAGCACCACACCTACACATCTTCTAAATACCTCCAGGGATGGGGACGCAACCGGTTCCCTGGGCAGCCCCTTACTCCAAGACATGCTAGAAAGAAGATGCAAAAGAAACTGTGAGTGGATGGCAAGGGAGAGAGGTTTGAAATGTGAGAAAGCTATCTTAAATTCTCCATTAGAAATGTAAAAGGACACAGCCTTGGAGTGGGGACAGAGAGACAAGAGGAATATAGCACTGATTAGTGGTGTCAGAACCTTTCCAGATGTACAACATGGTGGAAAAGAAGAATTATTTCCTCAAGTAAGAATTGGGGAAATAATTTGCTGCTCTATAGAAGGAACATTTACTGGAAACCAAGCAGAAAGCTGGCAAGACATCTGTGCTAGGAGTAATGGTGAGACTTGGAGATAGGATGCTGGTTATTCAGGGACAGCCAGAAAGTCTTTCTTATTTGCCTAGTTCCCTGAGAAAACAAAGCTTTTGAAATCATATAATATCTGCAGTCAGACCATACCAGATCTGCTGCCAGACCTTATGCTTGCCCAGCACTTCTTCATCCCAGCACTCATGGAAATATCCTTCATAAAGACAGTAATTCTGAGCAACTGAGAGCAAGATAGGTCCAGGAAATTTGAGGTGGCTGAGAGAAGGGAATATTTTGTACCAACCACCTCTCAGCAGTACCAAGCGTGCATGCAGGTAAGTGGGTGAGATCTTGTAAAAAGCTCCAGATGGCCAGGTACCGAGAAAGACGCAGCAGCATGAAGTCTGAGGTTAAACAGTGCCAAGGAAGCAACAAAGACAAATCCAAATTCAGCTCACCAGAGCAGGAAGAAGGAGGGTTGCAGTGCTAGGCTGGGGGAAACTGCCAGGCCTGGGCAAGGACAGCTTGTTAGACAAGGCTCTCACACAGCTCGTGAAAATTATAAAGCCTGTATGCTCATTTGGCATTAAGCTGAGCTTCCCGGTTGCTTCCTTGCCATGATTTCTTCTAGGGACATCTGGAAGTGTCCTGGTCGTACCTGGTTTGTGCTCAGCAGTGAGAGCACAGATGGTGGACCAGATGTAGAAGACTTTGGAATGTATTCACAAAGAGCAAAGGGAAGTTTGAACTGTAGACAAGGAACCAATTTGTA
>NW_009258820.1:329072-339959 GCF_000687185.1 Egretta garzetta
AAGGTTGGGGTGTTTTAGAGAGGCAAAGGAGTGAGGAAATTGGAGACCTGGGGGAAGCACAGATAAGCTGAATAAACAAAATATAAAGAGCTATCATGGCAGTCATGCGCCTGCACAAAAGAAAAATGCTCTTCCAAAAAATAGATTCCCTATTAAGTGATTTTGCTTGATTTTTTCACGCCACTCATGAGTTATCAATCTCCCCACCCATAAAGACAAATGTCATATCGGCCCTAACCCATCAGCTATTCTCAATTTATCACCATTTAATATATATTAAAATGCTCTTACCTCTGATTGCAAAAACAAACAAAATAAGGCAACATAAATCAAAAAGAAAGGGAAAGGGAAACGAGTAGGCTGAAGTGACAGAAGGGAGATCAGCTTCTCAAAAGAATGGCTTTTTTTTTTTCTCTTGATCTTTGCATCCAAGCTCTCAAGGCCTCTCCACCGCAAAAATACTCCAGTGGTCTTACACTGTAAATCACATCAGTAGTTTATTAATCCCCTCACAACACAGAAACAAATGCTCAGCCATGGAAGGGGAGTGGGGAAGCTGCAGAGTAGTAACAAACTCAGCCACCCTAGGTCTCTCTCTCTCTCTCTCATCCCATTATAAACTAACACAATATTTTTCTCCAATTTTCAGTCGGTATTGCAGCTCACAGCAGAAAAGATACTGAAAGCAGCAGGAGCCAGGCAGGGGTGTCAGACTTCAGAGCGGACACTGCCTTGGGACCTGGGGGGGCCAGTAAATCAGTGCACGCTTGTCAACAGCTCCAAGCTGCAGGAATTACTCGAGCGAAAATAACAAATGGCTGTCATTGTGGAGCCAAAAACCTGTGATTATAATTATCACATCCCCAGTGACCTTGCATAAACTTTAATCCCTCTCCAATGGAGCATTTAAATAGCCTGCATCTACTGGCAGGGGACCGTGTCCCCTTCGTTGAAAATACAGAGACTAGGAAAGAAACGAGCCACAAAGAAACCACCAAGCCCCTCTGTGTCTTACAGCTTGTATTAAAGAGCTGTACAAGAAAAGCCCCGTCACTGTCATTTTAATTGATATTATATAGTCATCCTGAATTCAGAATGCCATGGTGGTATCCAAAGTCGGCTAAGCCCAGCACCACGCATTTTAATCAGATGAAAAGGTCAAATAACACCAAGTTTTCATCACTGCATTCAGTGGGTCACTGGGCTGAGAAAGTGGGTATACAAGGTGTGTGGATGGGTTGAGTCAAGAAATCTTCAGGGAGGCAACCTCCTTCCACCTTGGAGAGGTTAGCTCACCCTTGCGGGTCCCACCATGATCAACACTGGAATGAATTCTTCAGCATTGGTTAAAGACCTTTTTCCACTGCTAAAATCAGATATTTTAACTATTTGGTTTTTTGTGTTACCCCTTACAGCCAGGACTGGATGTCTTTGATTACAGAATTAAGGACCATTATTTGCTAGCATCTTGTTCTACTTCTCTAGGATGTAAAGGTACTTCCATATAGACGGGTGCTGCAGAAAACCCTAAAAGCTCTGAATCTGAGGAAAGGAAAGATTTCCATTCTAAAGGATTTCATAGTCCTCATGTTTCTGATCCTAAAAGGATCCTTTTAGGGAAACAAATCTATTCATGCTACTTTGTGTTACCAACTCCTCCAAAGCTCAACATAGTAGTTGCAGAGATTTGATGGCGTTGCTTTGAAATTGTACAAACAAAGTTGCTCCACGGTAATCTGATTACTAGTTTACAGACCACAGAAATTGTTGCACCTGCAAAGCAGGTAATTTCCCCCAGAAGCAAGCACCTCCTGCACTCAGCAGATGCTCCCACGTACAGGCAACCAACACATGCGGGTTAGAAGCACCAGACCTTTTATCTTACGTACGTGTGTTAACTATGTTCAGCATGAGCTTTGCACCATGGTATCACACAACAGTGTTTTCTTTTTTACAATATTGCTGCAAAACAAAATGAACTTATTACTGGAAAAGAGTTTTGCTAATTGCACAGGCTTTCAATAGCTTTCAGAGATAGTACATCAGAAGAATTACACATTCAAATTAGCAGTAATTTTAACAAATTCAAACCTATTAAAATAAAGAAATCAGTGTAGCAGTAAGTCTTAAGGGAAAGTCACTTATTGACATAGGGCAAAATTTAAGCATACTGTATTAGTATGCAGACTGGTGCATGTACTGCTCACCTGTGCTTCTCTGTCTGTTAAATAAATTAAGTAAAAGATATCTACAGGAAGAGGTATATTCCCTAAAAATAGGAAACTGTGCTGTCTAGGAAAGCAAGAAATACTGGAAACAGAGTAGTTTGTGCCCACACTGAGAGTTTTAACTTTAAATGTGGAATCAGAGACAAAAATAACTAAGAAGCAGCCTTAATACAGTTAAAGGGCTACAGTGGATCACAGAAGTACTTAGTTATGTAGTTTTGCAAGTCAAAACCCCAGTATATACTGCAAAGGGAGGATTTCTTCCAAGCAGCTGTGTTAACCTAAACCGTATGTCCTGGCAAGCCTCTAGCAAGCTCTCTTAAGCCATTAGCGCCAGCCTTATTCGACACTGCATTTGAAAACACGGCTACAGCTAGCATGAGCCTCCTTTTTGCTCTGTGACTGGATTAGGATGTTCTTTGGACCAGAGAGACAGTGAGAGAGGCAGCCAGGGCCTTGCAGAGCTTTGCATCCCTGTGTCACTCTGGAAATAGGTGGTGGCACAGGAGAGACAGCTCTTTTCAGCTGGCGGCACAGAACAGGAACTGGATTGAGTCCAGGTGCCTTCACAGCCCGTGACATCAAGGCCACCCAACAGCCACCGCATAGTACCAGCTTCCATCAGCCTCACTCATTTGAAAATGAAAATTCTCCATTTGCATCACTGCAACATAAATAAATACATTAGCTACTGGGTAATAATTGCTTGGCGCATTTCTCCTTTTGTCAGGAAGCATTCCAACTGCCTTCTCTCCTTTGTAATAGAGTTACCAGAGCTTAGAGCTGCGTATTCTATGTTTTCCATGCATGAATATTTGGTAAAATTCCTCTATTTATCCCATAGACTGGAGATGAGTTATCACCAATTGTCTCTCCGTTTTGTTTCTCCTTTGACACATCATCCAGCCTCGCTCCTCCAACATCCTTTTCCATCCCATCTTGGAGAATGGGCAGAGTTTCAGAAGTTTTCTTTCTCTTTCTTCACGTGAGTAACTGTAACATAACTGACAGTAGCCATCATTATAAGACCAGCTTTTAGTTCCTTGTCTCAACTTGCACATACGCTATTTTTATGAAATCATCTCTAGACAAAAAACCAACACAGCATAAAATCTGCACTTTCTGTGTGTTAATACTTGAACACAGACCAAATCTGGCATGAAATCATACATAAATACCTGATATCCTCAACAATTAGCAACTATTTGCCATGGAGTGGGTACAGTGGGAGAGGGTGTTAACTTTTTTTTTGGTTTGTTTTGGTGGGTTTTTTTTTCCCCCCCACAGAAAATTATGGAAAGCCGTTATTTACACCTTTCTTCCCTATCATGAGAAAAATCAGAAACACTTGCCACCACTGATGTTATATATTATGAGCCTATTGTGAGTATATGTTTGCCAAAATTGAAATTATTTTGAAATATAGCTGTCGCTGAACACTAGAATTCCTTGGAAATTCCAGAAACAAAATAGTTGTGAGAAGGGAGTTGTGGCCTATGAATGGTATTATAAAATTTCATTCCTACTGGTATCAGTGGTCTGGACCCTTTGTGGTCCTGTATCCCCAACATCCCAGAAGGTGTGCAATAAAAAAACCAAAGCGGTGGTGTTTGTGTAGCGCAGTGGGACCAGGTGATTGTACAACTGGGTCATTTTTGAAGAGTTTCAATTTCAGTGTAGGGCAACTTGAATAAACAGCTCATAAAACTACCTTCCCGTTATGGGGCAAATTGCTCATCTCTGAATCGCAGTTGCTCTTGGCTTGCCGGTCAGAACTCTTTCCACGAGGCCCACCAGCATTAATGGGAGCTCCACAAGCAGAACAAATAGGCAATCATTTCATACTGAGAGGAGAATTTCCCCCCACATGGTGTGCGTCCATCACACAAACTTTCACCAAGGGAGGGAAACACAACCCGTGTGAGCCTCCCCATCCCTACCTTTCCATCCCCTCCTCTGTGCTCTGCTGCCTGCAGCCACCAGGACCAGAGAGGCAATCTGACATTTTTAACAGCTTTTATCATTTCATAACACTGGCTGCTGGCTGTTTCACATTCCCCAGCACTTTCCTGCAGTGACTCTGGGTTCACTCAGAAGATGACCCTGGTTTACTGAAATGCCAAAAGCAATCTCTAGCCCTATAATATTTTGGCCTCCTAAAGACCCCATCCCGAGGAGAGGGTTACTCTGAAAACTCAGTGAGACCCAGATGAATAGAGATGTCACTATCCTTGGTGAGCTCCCACATACTTTAGCTAAACAAGCAACCTATATAACGCATGAGGATGCTGTACCAGCTTGAAGGAGAGATGCCATATGCAAACTAGAGCAGCAACTCGCCCCCCCTCATCACAAGTCAAACCCAGGTAAGAAATAGAAGGCAGAAATAGGCTGCCTTGCACCAGATGAACTCACCCAAGGACTTCTGATCACCATGAAAATTTGGGCTTTTGGGCAGTGCATAAGTATCTCGGCACTGCATTGTCTTTTTTCCCAGCTTTTTGGGAAAATTTGCTGACTAGAACTTTTTATTTTCTTTCCTCTTACAAGCCAGCAGTACAGAGCATCAGACTAGTGCTGGATAGAGCTTAAACACCCAAAACCTGCAAGCACTCAACAATCTTTCCCACAAAAGAAACATTAAATGTACTTGCTAAATCTCTTGCCCTTTCTCTTTCATTTATCCCATTCCCCAAGACATTTATACTGGTCTGAAGTTCAGACTGAGCTTGAAGAGGGAATCATCTATATTTAAGGATGGGTATTTCTCCGCCACGAATTCAAAAGTATTTCTGAATCCTAAAATTTTCACAGGGTTGCCCTAACAATATGGACCTGACCCTGGGATCTTCCTCTCAAGAAGCTGTCCCTCTGAACTCTGTGTGAGTTTTCCAGCAAAAGCAATAGCCAATCTTCTTTTTCTGACAAGAATTTTATCAAAAAATCTTTAGCTGGAATCAACTCCAGCCAGCTTTAGCCCCAGGTTTCCCCTCTCAGTATAACATCCTTCTTCAAACTGACCTCCCAGAGTCATACAAATATACCAAAAATTGTAACCTATCTTTTAAAAGGATGATTCTAGTTGCTACAGTTATGTCAAAAATTTGCAATATAAAACCTATAGGTTCAAAACTAGGAAAACCAGTTAAGGGAGACAAAAATTACATCTGTTACTTTTTAAATTTTTGAGAGCATCGCCCTCAATTTCTTTGTCCTTTGACGTAGAAATGTTGTGTGTTTTTCTTCTGGTGGAAAATAGAAAGCATTCTGTTTTCATTTCTGATTCATTTCAGCTCTTTTCTGTGCAGGTAAGGTTCATGTGGTTTGAGGTCTGATAATGAAGACTTGGCACAGCTTTAAATACCAGTAATTAGGGAATCCATTGACCATAACAAACAATGGACCAAAAAAACTGTTGTAGAGAAGGTACTTCCCAGTTGCCCATTATAGCAATTTTTCCCCTGTAATTATAACTCACAAATTTAATTAACTCAAAAAACAAATACTTTTTTTTGCTTAAATATCCTAAATCAAGCATTAAATTACAACTCTCAAGAATGAACCTCATCATTACCTTTCCTATGTGAAAGGGAAAAAAAAAAAGTAACTCTTGAAAAATCTATGCAAAAGGGGCAAGTGCCAGCAAGCTCTAAAGACATTTCCATAATAAAATCCCTTGGTACACTTCCACACATCACAGGCATGTGTGCTCACATATACATATATGCACATGTATGATTATGGTTGCATATTTGTATGTTTTATATATATATATATATACACCCACACAAACATACACTCGCACTATGAAAAATTAAAGTCCAGTGATAATGTGATCCCCACAAGCCTAGCACTTCAATTATAAAGCAATCCTAGCACAAATCCAGAAAATGTCACTGTCACATGCTTCCATTGTATGCTGTAGAAAATACCTCCAAAGTTTGGAAATTAATCACACAGCAATGCCAATCTTTTAAGCCAGGCATCTATGAACCAACCTCTTCCCTACTGAATGAATTACATTGAAATCATATAATTGCAGGCTGCCATTCAGTCACCCTTAACAATAGGAGACTTCGAAAATTGGAATTTTTTTCCCCTCTGACTCCCAACTTGCAAGCATGAAGCATACAGCGAAAGCTTGGTGCCTTTTAAATTACCTAAAATCTACATCCTTCAGACAAATGAAAAAAAAAAAAAAAAAAAAAAAAAAAGGGTGCAATTTAAGGGCAAATCATTTTGTGTTAATCCTTAGGAACTCAAAGCATGAAGATAAAAGAAGAAAAAATGCAGGTTTCACTTTGCTCATTATGGGACATTGACTTTCACCTAATAGTATGCAATTAAAATTTCTTCATGAGATTTCCTTATTGAAATAAGAAAGATAGCGCCGTGCTGAATGTGGTGATAGATCTGGTATAAACGTGCTTCCTGGACAAACTGATTTATCATGTCTCATTCCAGCAGTACTTTCTTGCTTGCTCATTTCTCATCTTATTACTGTGAAGTTGTAATTAAAGAGGATCCTCCCACAGAGAAGAGTTCTCCTTCAGGACAAGCTAAATTATAAATGCACCGTTCTTTCTCTGAGACCAATTTAAAGGGGCAGTCTGCTGAGGGAAAAATGCACATCTAATACTTGGGGGTCCTGGCCCTGTAATTTTGTGCAGGTCTCTTTCTGTTAGATACAGAATAAATTTGGTGTATAAGCTCGGCTTCCTGGGTAAATATACATCTGCAATTGACTATTTCAATTTAAATACATAGACAATTCAATTAAAATGGTATTGAACCACTGTGGCTGATTTAGTTGGATACTTCATGTATGATCACTCGTATAATACACTGAAATATTTCAAAGAGCACTGAAAAACTGTTTAAGGAATAAAGTACTTGTAAAAATTCTTGCTATTCTTCAGGAACAATAGAACAACATTTGACCAAAAAGACAACCAACACTGACCATTATGAGATGAATTTGCCAGGAAGACACTCCGATAAGGAAACATAAGCAGTAGGCATGAGATCAGTCTGACACCATACTATCCTTCCTCTACCAAATTCTCAGCTCTTCCAATACATGGACTTGCACCAATGAAAATAAAAATATAAAACATTATTTGTTCCCCCTGTTTGGGCTCATCCTTAGTGCAATAAACTATTCCTACTGCAAGCAATAGCAAAAATCCAGGTTTTTTCAAGGGAAGATACTTCAAGGAAGGACTCCCAGTAGTGCTGTTACTCAAGAAGGTGCTTGTGCCTTTGTATCTGAACACCTCAACCTAAATACAGCAATACAGCGCAGCCCCATTAGATTTATTTTTGGTCTATTGTTCCCAAAGGCTCTACATTACAAGAAAATGAATTCCAGGAATAACAATTATTCGTACCACTTCACACCAATTCGTGAAGTCACTTCTGATGTTTCCCCTAGGACTCTGGAAAGAGGGAATCAGTGGGTGAACTTCATAAAATGGGACTAGGAGAGAAGAAAAATGCACTGAAAAATAGGGGTGAGCTCTCTGAGCTTGAAATGCTTGGCCAAGAACGAGAATCTTCTCTTAGCTTTGGAATATATATGTATCTTAATATTAAGCATTACTTTCATGGTATCCTGCATTTCATGGCAATGTGGGATCTAAAAGAACTCAGATCTCTTGATAATGAAAATCCATCTGATATTCAAAAAGCTCACACGACCATGAGATAGTCTTTTACACTGTTACATCCTATAGCTTTATATTTCTCCTTGAGTCCATTAATTTAATTGCATCTCTGGATTTCATTTTAAAATATCTTATTGTAATAATAGGAGACAGCAATAATTTATTAATGTGCTCAGTAGCAGTATTATTCAGTAAGAGCAGCATTATATTTGCAGACACATAATTTCAGAGTTAATTTTATAAAAGTATAGGTGAACTTGATCCTTAAATTAATACCACTGTCCTTTGCAAGAGGATTAAGACAGGCAATTCATTCTGTGTCATGTCTACAATGTTTTAAATGTGATGCAAAGAGCTGTGTAAAAGTGAGGTGTTCATAGCAGCTGATATGACCATGAGGGTCTAGATCCCATGAGGAAAAAAAATGAAAAAATTGTTATGCTAATAGGTGGTGAAAAATTTATAACTGAGTATTTCTAAGTCCTTTTCAAAAAATAAAATCTCAATGATGGTGTGTAAAAATGCTAAGCAAAAATTATATGATTCAACTTCCAAAACCCAACAGATATTGTAACACTAAATATTATTTCATTGGCTTCTCTTTCTTTGCATGTTTTCTTTCCCACTTTGCCAAGAGAAGAGGAAAAATGGTAACGGAAAGAGGAAGGAAAAGAAAAGCAAACAGCACAGCACCCCAAAACCTCATCATTGCTTGCTCTACCACATTTCTTGCTGATAGTTCTATTTGCTTTATTAGTACTGCAGATATCTGTGGCCAGTTAGTTGCAAATTTTTACATTCAAAAGTCCAGTGCAGACTGGGGTGATGGTTTCACTGAACACACAAGGTCACATCAGCATGTTCCTGTTTCATAGTTTGTGCTTCCATGGATGGCTGCAAGTCCTAAAGGAACCAAATCCACTTCTTCAAAGGTCATTTTCCACAAAATTTCTAATACATTTAGATAATATATGAAAGGTGAGTTCTATAAATATTCACAAAGCAACTGAAAAAAGGAAATATAACCATTGACGATGCCACTGTTAGTCAAGTAAACGTTCACTAGAAATTCTTTCTTTAGGCACATTCCTTGCTCTGATAAAAAACACTTCTGTTTAAAAACATACAAGGTATTAGCTGGACAAAGCTTTTCCTCATTAGATGTCTTAAGACAGAGAAAATAAACACAGTGCAATAGTGACTTAAAACCTCAAATACTCTCACTCTGCTTTCCAAAGAGTTTACGATCAGAATGGATATATGTATCTTCATTTATGCAGAATTTCTTATGCAGAAATTCTCTGAAGCTGCATATTGCTTGCCAAGCTTCTGACCAGGGAGAATTTGTTTTAGGGATGAATTATTACCTACTAACTTACACAGCATTGTAAATATAGCTGCTGTTGGGCAGCAGCCGGTCGGAGCCAAGCAGACGAGGATCTCTGCTCCCACCAGCTTATGGTGTAAAGGGACAACCTTTGACAAACTACAAGACCAGGCAGAAGGTAAGTAAAGCAAGAAGTATCCATTAGCGCTCAGTCACAGGATAGGTGGGGATGCAGACACCGCACATAAAGAATTACAATCCAGATGCAGAGAATAAATAAAAGAGCATTCCCAACTGGCAGGCTCCTCTCAGTCCCTACTCCCTTTTGTTCTTACCAGTTACTTCTGCTGCCTGACAAATCATCTCCCCGAACAATAAATTTGTTATGGAACATTATCTCAGGCTGAGGAAGGTCAGGATGTGCTAAAGGTCATGTATGTATTAACCCACTACATGAGAGTCCCCACCCTTCGTCTAAAACATAGTCTTAAATTACATACTATTGAACTGGCGATAACAGACCTCTCATAAACAGCCTCATTTACCTGACACATTCTCAAGATGTGCCCGAACATCTTGAAAACAGGCGTGTGTCCTGTTTGCTCCAAGGTACTACCAAAGGCAAAAGCTATGTTGTGAAACACTGAAGTTGTGGAGCTACAGTCCCTAAGCAAAGGGAGATGAGGACAGTCCAATTCCAGCACCAGCTAAATTTGGGTGCAGAGCAGATGTTGGATTAGGATCTGGTCACAGCGAACCCAGTGGAGACCACAGCTACAGGGGTCTCCATTTAGCTTCAGGTGTACTTCAGCACCTGCAGAGGTTGTCCCTTCTGTGTATTTTATGCTTTGTACCAGAATCACAGAATGGCAAGGAATGGAAGGGACCTCGGGAGACCAGAAAAAAAACAAGACTTTGAGCCTAGATGAGTGAAGAATACACTATAGCTCAGTCTGGGGTTTTAAATACCTTTTGAGAAAAGTGTTCTTCTCCCTGAAGTAACATTAGACAGTAGCATCGGGCAGACGGTGAATGTTGTGATTTTGGATATACAGTAATGTTGACCATTAGGTCAGACAAAATGAGCAGCAAAACAAAGTTAATGCAGCTGTTTTCAACAGCAGCCACTCCACACTCTTAGTTAAAAATCGATTCAGAAGTAGGATGTGTTTTTAATGACAATTTTTTAATATTTAAACATCAGGTTTGTTCCATACAAGGATTGAGTAAACTTGATTGGCTTGATTAAAATAATGCAACTATTAATTTCCCATTTATCTACTTTTATTCCCCACTTTGACAGTAACAGAGGGAAAGGAGAAAAAGAGAAATCCAGGAAATTTTAATGTTCAATGGTTCTTTTAAGGGAAAATTTCAGGAATACATTTGCCAAATTTCATATTTTTCAAGCAAGGGTTTTTTTCCCTTAGATAATTTGTCCAGAGATTTTCAGTAGCTCTATGTATAGCAGGAAAAAAAAACACAAGAGATTAGAAGGCAATTTCCTGATTCAACAGTGCTTCACAATTGGTTTATATTGCCGTACAACACTATCTTAAATTTTGCTTTTGGATATATTGTTCTTCCCAAGTGGAAGAAAGCATCTGGAATTCAGTGGTGTATATCCCATTACCAGAACTTTGATACATCATCAGTGCCCATTGTA
>NW_009258820.1:339973-358530 GCF_000687185.1 Egretta garzetta
GATAAAATTAACACTGAAGATTTTTAAAATATGTGATTGCATATAGTCAAGCATAACAAGGAATGGAGGGGCCTTGATTGCCTTCCCATATCTAATTACTGTAAAACCAGGGCAGGAAGAGACATGTAAAATCTGCATACAAAAATTTAAAACACAGCCACAAAATGGTGAACACCACCCTTCTAACATATCGCTAACAAGAAAGCATGTCAAACCTACAATTTTCCCTAGTCCTCAGTCTTAGAAGTTATGCTTATTGAGATGAGATTAAAACCTATTCCCTCGTGGACTTGCCCATCACCCAGTAGAAAGTACATCCCAACTATGAATAGCAAGAAGCATTTTTACTTCACAAACCCTTTTGCTCCAGTCCCGTTTTAACCGCCAGAGTAATCTCAGAATAATTTCTACAGAAGCCACCCAATGACTCAAAGCCTAACCCTGCAGGCTGTGATGGTGCTGTTACCACCTATGAGGGTGCCACCAGATGAGGATAGCGCAGATTGACCTTGTGCCACAGTAGTGCCCAAGGGGAAGGTTATATCTGGGCTGCATCCCAAAACCTGTCTGATCTTCTGGGACTAAATTTAAAAACTGAAGATTCCTCCACCCTCCTTCCATGGTTATCCCTGAGATTTGGACTCAAGATTCATCTGTCCTAGCTTTTAGACATCAAGTCTACACCATTCACCTCTTTTTAGAGAGAAAGGCACTCTCATTTAATCCTAATAAAGGCCTTTGGGGAGCTCCTAGATCTTTCCATTAGTTACACAAGAGATCTTTTGGGGTCAGATTTAGACCTCAGTTTGTCTAGCGGTGCCTCTGGGATTGTAGTGGATCCCAGGCAAGAACCAGCCTCCCTTGAACCTTATTTTTTAACCAAACCAAGAAAGGCAGCAGACTTTCCATCACAGCTGAGAGCGTACAGGACATGGAGCTTTGATGCTGACTCATCACTACTTAACCTGGGGGAAGAAAGGGAGGAAGGAAAAAGGAGTCAGCTAATTAACATCTCCAAATAGTACCATCTACTTGGAATTTCCAATGAACTGTGCAATTTCGATAGGAGACCAGGAAATCAAAGGCCAGCAAAAGGATCTGGTTGCAAACAGCGTTTTTGACTCGCTCTCCTTGACAGAAAACCATTCTCTGGCAATTGTGGGAAAGGGAAATGTTGGCTTAGCGCAAAGAGCAAACACAGAAATCTTTTAAAGACACAGATATCTTGTATCTCTGCCTTCAGTGAGCTGTTTCTCCTTTTTATTCTCATTTTCACTCTCCGTCTGTCTTCATTAGTCTGCTGGCACTCTGCTAGGATTAGTGAGCTAGTTTCCATGGTTTCTTATTTTCACTTTCTATCTTTCTTTGCTTAACTCATTAAATTGCTCATTACTTCACTGCACTTTACAGGAGACATATTTATTGTATTAGTTACACAATGGCCAGATTAGTAAGTGATAGGCAGTTTGCTATTTCAAAGAACATATTCTAATAGCAGAAAGGAAATTCAGGAGACACAGATATTATCTACTAGTTGTAGCATAACTGGGCTAGCTAGTAGCAGCTAAATGTTTACCCTTTATCACTAGAAATATGCTACATTATTATAAAAAAAGCTGTGCTTGTGCACATCTCTGTTCTCTGCAGCACCCACGCTGCACTTGCACCCATGGGAAAGGGAAGCTGCAAGAACAGCTCTATAGAGAAACACCTTTATCTTCTCCTTTTTACCCTCCATGATAAATTGCCATGATAAACCTGCCCAGACCATGGCTTTTCCCAAGATTGGGAGGAGCTCTGCACACCTGAGCCTCCCTCCGGCTGCTGGGGAGGAGTGGGGACAGCAAGGAGGAACCAAAGCATCGCAGAGGGTCCTGGCCAAAGGAAGCCCTCCCGCATGAAAACGGCGCTCAAGCTTAAACAGTTTTGGCTCCAGTTCTCAGATTTCCACCGTGCAGTGCCAATTGCTTTATAAGGAAGATAATTCTGTGCCTGAAACTCAAATCCTCGTAATATTCTTGAGTAAAATGACTGTTCAATTCAATGAGAGGACAGTGCATGCTACAGCGTGAAAGTTTTTTTCTTAAGTCAGAAGAGCTACAATTCTGTATTTATAAAAAAGTATTTTCTGGGTCTGGTTGAGGGTGTCTGCTCAGTCAGGTCTGTGTTCAAAGCAGTTTTCAGTCCTGATACAGGTTTCTTGTGGGCAGCCTCTGGAGTTTTTATATTTGATTGGTTTTCTGATCATGCCAACTCCAACACTCACTTCTCTGCCAATTCACCTCCACTGTCTATTCCCCATTTCTCTAAATAATCCCCACCTCCTCATCCTCTCCATTAAAGTACAGTTCATTTTCCCCCCTGGTCCAGCCACTAAGGGTGCAAAAGGGGTCTCTTTACCTTGCACCTCTTACTTTCTCTTTTGATCTTTTCCGCAGTTAACTATAACACCGTCAATTCAATTACGCTGAAGTTTCTCAGATGCTGAATGTAATCATCCATGCTCTGCCTCTTTAGTTTGACAGGGCTCCAAGACAGAGTTCCTTTCAGCTGAATTAAGATCTTTCCCGCAGTTAGTGAATAGTATATACAGGGGTTCACGCCATTCATTCATCTTTTCCAGTAGTTCATTTATCACTCGGAGGTAATCTACTGTGGAGAATTTTGATCAAAAGGACGCCGGATTTTTTTTTTTTATTTTTTTTTTTTTTTTTTTTGGTGGTTTAAAGAAAATCTAGTATTTTTTAAAAGACTGAGTTGGTCCCTTGGCTAAACTTTGTAGACATAAGGCCAAGGGATTTATGAGATGTAGCTTTCCTTTTTATCTCATCTGTATGGAAAGAAGATCTACTTTTTCCTCCAATAAACCCTGTGATTGCTCTTATTTTTAGGGTGTGAACAGGAGCTGTTCCATTTCACCAGCCTTTAATGTTAGCCTTCCTCTGCCTGCTTTACCACTTCATTTTATATATTCTGGCATAGGAAATGCTGATGTTTGCTAAGTTTGTCAGTAGTGCTTTTCTACAGTAAACTTTATCTTGAATTCTTACTGATAACAGTCTTTGCTCTTCAAAGTATATCAAATCTGTCCAAGATTGCTGTTCTATCATTGTCCTTGATAGAGAATAAGATCATCTTTTGTCATCTAGCAGAATTTGTTTCCTGCTATTTTTGTAACCTGTAAAACCTTCAAAGAATGTCTCAGATTTTAAGAACACTGTATTTTCGAGTATCTTGTAGTCCTTGTTCAATTTAATCAATTCTCTTAAAAAAAAATTCTTGATGCAATACAGTGCAACAAAAAATATATCTCCCCAAACTTCGAAACAAGAAATATATGGTGGTACAGCAGAATAACTCACATACATGAGACAGACAAGAAAGAGACATTATTAAGGTTGGAAAGCCCCAAGAGTGACCTATTTATTTCTCAGAGCTGTTTGCAAAACACATACACTGCAATTCTGTATATGTATGTTATTTCTTAAAAGATAAATGCTTCACTAACCTCTGCTTTATAAAAATCTCCATGTTAAGCCCTAAACCAAGCGACTCGCTATCCCTGAATCACAGGTCTCTCTAAAAGGAAGGAAGGAAGAGCAACGTTAGATGATAAAGGAAAGAGGGATGCGCTACACATAGCCAGGTCTGGTGGCAGAGAATCAGCTTGCCCTTTAGCAGTCATCAGGCAAAGTCCTGCCCCAAGAAATGGCGCTGGGAGTTTTGCGGGGTGGAATTAGTCAATGGAGTTTCTGATATGGTGTGCCCAGCTCAGCTGGGCTCACTTGTCATGTAGATTGCAATTACTAGGTCACTGTTAGGACTTCTTAGCAATACTGACAACTGCAAAGGTTAGTTTTCTGCATACTTGTAAATACCTGCATCTAAAACAGTCTTCTGCATTCTGGTGAGTTTTCTTTCAACAGTATATAAACAGTAAAAGGTACAGTTAATCCAGAGAATACTTTGCTCTCTTACAAAAAAACCCAGCAGCAATCAATTACTTTTCACTGTTTGCGCTTTAAAATTAAAGCTTTTCAAATGCAGAATTACTTTCTCCAGAAAACCTGTAAAAATAGAATTCCACAAATACTTAAAAAATGGTTTAGTATTTTTAAAGTGGCAATTAAACTTTGCATTTAGCTTTAAAAAAATAAAACTTGTTTTCAAACCCTACTGCTGCTTACTTCGGTTTTCATAAATACGTCTTTGGTACCTGACAGTAGCAAATCTCATTCTCTCTAGAGCACAACAGTTGGGCAATCCTTATGTCATCTATCTCAAATCAAGGAGAGCAAGTTTCATCTTTGAAATTGTAATACCAGCAGTGAGCCTGGCCTGAAGTGGAATCTGGCAGAATACAGCTCCTCCAAGGGGGAGCAATATTTGGGAGTTCAACCTGAAATTAGCTTAGGTGTTCACTGAGAAATTGTTTTCTGTAAGGAAGGGATAAAAATATTATCAAATGTACCCTGCCTATAAATTAAAACATTAAAAATGTCAAAACTCCATCACATTCAACACAAGAAAAGCAAATGTGGTCAAGCTCCCATTAATCCTTGTTGAATTACATGCTGTGAGCAAAAAGAATAGTTCTGGGGCTCTTCTGTGACTACCTTTTAAAACCAAACTTAACTCCCCCACTGAGCTTTTTATATTTTTATTAAATTAAAACCAAAAAGAAAAACAGCCATGGTGCCACATTTTAGCACATTATCCAACGTGTACTTAAGAATCGAACACTTCAAATAGAGCATTTCCTTGACATCCACCACTACAGCATCCAAGCACTTCCTGAGCACCATGGTCCCCTTCTGCCTCTGTTGGTGCCCCCATTACTGCAGGAAAACTGAAGCATCGCAAAGAGCAGCCAGCTCAGCTCACCAGCCATCCCAAACATGGCTGGAAGCCAAACCTAGGGCATGTGTTTAGACTCTAGTCAGAAGCTGCAACTCCTACATACCAGCAATAATAAACCACTAATGCAGCTAGGCTGTGCAACAGCAGTAGTGAAGGTACGGTGGCACTAGGCCTGATATGCAGTGAAGTAACCCACCAGACACATGCACCCCACTACATGGATGCACTGCAAGTTATATGCATTCATACCTAAAATCAGCTGTCCTGCCTCAGTATCTTACGCACGGGAGCACTTCTGCGTTCAGTCCTATTTAGTGTGTCCTATTGCCTATTCAGCCCTATTTCAGTGAAGGCTCAGCTCTGCAACGTGCTGACCCTCTTGTCCCCACTTCATCAAAGCACTGACCTGTGAGGACACAAGTGGTCCTGCGAGCCTCAAGGTCCAACGTTGGCTCAAATGCATTACTGGATTGGAGCCAGCATGTTTAGCATGTGACAGGATCAACTTCTTGGGACTTTTAGACTGTTATGTCTGAGAGCATTTTAGTCTATGAATGCTCTTATACATTTTGACAAAGATACTGTGCTAATAAAGGTATCAGAATTTTGCATTTACTCATTAACGAAAGCATCCATTAGTACATCATGGATCTTTCCACCTTTAAGACAAATCAGAGATGAATGAACACAGGCCTTCTTTTATAGCTACATACATATATATGTATATCCATACAGATACATACACAGATACACATATATGTGCATGGGCATGTGTGTATGGTTTACTGTGTGGAAAACTCAGCAAGTATAAAGCTAGTGAGCCTATGCCACCATTGCTATTACTGTTTTAAAACCTCTGCTGTAACTGGTATGAAGTCCAGAAATTCCATCACTGTTTCATCATTACTTGAACCAGTAAGGTGAGAAAGCATACAAAAAAGGCCCAGTAACTCGCCACATTCCCTGAGCTTGCTGTTATTACAAAATAATAGCACATCTTGTTGTATTTTATTACTCAAATAGAAGCATTGATACTAATGTCCTAACCTTTTTAACCTAAAGGACATTTTCTTTGTTGTGTTATACTGCTCTAAATTGCGTCCAATTATCCCTGCTTACTTAGAAAGACTTACTAAGGAATGAATAGGAACAATTAGCATAACAACAGAAATATTAACCCATGTAAAAGTGAAAGACTTGGCTTGCGAGCACCTCTTTGTAGTTTGGATAAGATAAGCTTATTGCATTTTTTCTTCAGCAACTGAGCAGCAGAATGCAGAGGGTGCTGGCACTTTGCATGGTGATCTGCTGTGGTATATCAGAGATGAGCATCTGTAAACAATAATATAAAATATAATTGCACCCCACAGCAAACAAACTTCTTCCAAGCATTGTAATCCAAATGCATCACACCCAAGAGAATGCATGAATATACACCACCAAAAAGGCTCAATGAGTCAAGCTGTCCTAGACCCTAACTCAAGAAGCTTCATCTGTTTTAAGAAAGGCACTGAGGAAACAGAAATAGTTCCAGTAACAATAGTTATCTGTTTTATTCAGCAACCCCTCACTTCCTCGGCTCCCTGCATCCAAGACAACCTACAACCTTCTACTGCCTTCCTGTCCAGACTTCCCAGTGGCCTGAAACACACACAAGAAACAAGGGGCTCTGTTGTGTCATGCCAGTCGGTGGGTTTGGTTTGACTAATCCAAGGTTTCAAACTTTCACTGGGCCAAGCCTGCCGGACATGACAACGTGCATCCTTTAACATGTAGCCTGGTGCTCACCATGGCTTCTGTGAGACACAGAAAGAAGAATGGAGTCTGATGCTCTGCAGACGTGTTCAGCAGATGACACTTGGGAACAACAGTGCACAGATCATGCTTGGCTCCTCTCATTCTCAAGGGGAGCTGGCAAGCAGGCCACAAGCCAAGTGCTTTGCTCTGTTCGATATAGCCTACTTCTGACTACCACTGTAGTTAAGTGCACAACCCATTCCTGCCTAATCACAGGTTGCTTCCAGGATGATTAGGAAGATGAATTATGAATTATTCTGATGGTAATTTAGGAAAGGATGAGAATTCCCTGAGAGACAAGCCAATACAACCAAGAAGCACCAGGTCTCCTAAACATTATCTGCACAGGAAAGTAGGTCCTCACATGTTGTGAGGGACAAATGGCACCATGCAGACATGAAGAGGCAACGTGATTTATTCAGTCAGAAAGAATGGGCATTCATTTCTAGTCTGAAACTAGAAACAAGAGACATTTGGTAAATCTACATGCACAGAGATTTTGCCCTCATTCATGAGCTCACTGAGAGCAAGCCTGCTACCACTCCTGCAGTTTTCCATGAAACAAAGACAGAGTATTAAAAAAAAATAAGATAATTCTCACTCTAAAATTTGCCAACTGCACCCAGAACCCTTGTTCCCTCTGCTCTTCTCTTTGCAGCATACAGGGACAGGGTCCTACCCTGCAAGTCTCCCTGCCCTTGTGCAGTCACACAAGTGCACACGCACCCACCCACCCCCCATGCTCAAGACACCTCTCTCACATTAAAGGCTCTTTTTTGGCTTACAACTTTCCAGGAGCTATCTAAAATGCTTTGCATGTTTCTCAGTTTAAGCTTGGAGTAAATGAAAGATGAGAGAACTTTGGCTCAGTATCAGCAATAATGCAGATAAGAATTAGCAAAAATTCTGAACCCAAAATAGATTAAATTGGTTTAATCCATTAAATTAATCAGAATACTGAGCAGATTTCTATAGAAAAAAAATACAGCACAATACTTGACAGAAGTAAGAGTCCTCCTCATCTTGCTTCTCTCTTATTTGATATTAAATCCAGATGTTTAAACAGAATACTGTTATCAAACACTAAGGTTTCCACAACTATTTATTTCATTATGCAATAAAAAGTATTTATCCCTATTAAATGGAGTTTAAATATGTACATGCACACATATGCACCCAAAAGGAAAAACTGAATGTCATGGTATAGCCATCTACCTTTTCTAAGAAGTGGACCCTGCCCCAGTAAAGCTTGATATGAACCGGTCAAGAAAGGTGGGAAAATTAGATAGGAATCAGTCTTTATCAGATCACTATGTGATCCTTCACCACAAGCATTCTATTCTTCATGTTTCATTTCAGCAGTGAACAAAACCTGCTGAATATATTTCACAAGTACTTTGATCAAAGGCTTAGCTAGGGCTAAGACAAATAATGTGAGCCCATCATACGTCCCATTAGAGAACTTTACTGTACCACCCCATCTCATCACTTCTAATTCTTCCAATTCTGCAGTTCATACCCTGGCCAAGTGGCAGCATCCAGAAGCACACTAAATATTCACAGAAATAAGTTCCCCAGTGCCAGCAAGACTTAAGGGAACACCTTGAATTTTAGTAACACCGACCATTCATTCTGGTGTGTTTCATGTTCAGTTGGTTTAATGGAAAATTACTCCATTTAAGTCACAGTTAGATTAGTTATTTAAACTACAATGAAAAAAAATCATGTGTGTATAAGCTATACATGGTCTTCTTTCTTTTTGAGAACTATTTCTGTGGTTGTCTTGATATTCAATTCATTTATACAGTTATAATCAAAACCTACTTAATTTACAGTACTTGTTTGGTATCTAATCTATTCACTACAATAGCAAGTTATAGATGTGCAATTTCATATCTGTAAGATAAAACAAATGTTAGTAACCTAAAAACATCTAATATATAAAAAAAATATAAAAGCATAATGATGTTATCTTGTTAGTACTATATATATGCAGACATTTTGTAGACATTCCAGCCAGGAATAATAAGAGACCCTCAGAAGATGGGAGCAAGTAACCAGCAGACTTTAGCCCAAACTGCAAACCAGGCTAAACTCATGGGGAATAGTTCAATCAAATTTACACCAGTCCGGGTAATTACTTCCAACACTTTCTGAAAAGAGATGCTTTCACACTGTTTCATTTGTTTATAACATCTTTTAATGTATTCTATATAAACCTGAAGATAACATTTCCATAATACAGGAATTTCTCTGGATTCTCTCTTAGCTGGGTGCAAATGAAACAATGGCAGTGAGGACAGAAATTTATGCAAAATTTCCCTCATGTTTTCAAGGCCTGAGTTGCTACCCTTAAATAGAATCATAGAATGTTTTGGGTCAGAAGGGACCTTTAAAGGTCATCTAGTCCAACCCCCCTGCAGGGAGCAGGGACAATGCTAACCAGATCAGGTTGCTCAGAGCCCCATCCAACCTGGCCTTGAATGTTTCCAGGGATGGGGCCTCCACTCCCTCTCTGGGCAACCTGTTCCAGTGTTTTACCACCCTCGTTGTAAAGAATTTCTTCCTTAGATCCAGTCTAAACCTACCCTGCTTCAGTTTAAAACCATTGCCCCTTGTCCTGAAATTTGAAATTCAGTTCCATGACAATTGTTCACAGTCACTTCACAGGTGAATCAGTTTTGAAACCACAGTCCACAAGCAAAAGGGCTACTGACTACTTTATAATGACCACATCTTTTATTGCACTTCTCAATGCAATCAACAACTGATGATGATGACGTACAGAAAAGAAAGGCAAGTTCCTCACTTTTAGCTAAAGGGTACTTTACTGACATGATATCACTGCTAAGCAGAAGGAGACACAAGTAAACATCAAAGTAAGTGGAAAAAGAAAGACAATCCAGAAATCCAAATGAACCTGAAGAGCATGGAAATGAAAGAAGAACCAGGACAGGAATCCTTTCTCCACTCCAGACTATGCACTGATGGGGACACTCGGATGTGGTCTGTGGCTCAATCCCGTACAAAGAAATGTCATTGCATCCTTAACAGGTCACGAGTTCAGCTAAGTTGCCACTAAGCTGAGAATGCAGTCCTGAGTATCTCCTCCATTTGTTTCAGGAGAAAACCCAATGGCAAGGGTCCCCATGGAGGGTGAAACGTGCAATAGAGCTCCCCACTGCCATTAACAGG
This sequence comes from Egretta garzetta, assembly GCF_000687185.1. Classification (NCBI taxonomy): domain Eukaryota; kingdom Metazoa; phylum Chordata; class Aves; order Pelecaniformes; family Ardeidae; genus Egretta; species Egretta garzetta. The sequence goes on from NW_009258820.1 coordinate 349,826, forward strand.
TTTGCAGTGCTTATCAAAGAGAAGAATTTGCCCACCAGGATAAAAAAGGAAGAGAAAAAATTAACCACTACAAAACCTTGTACAAAGAACAACATAAAAATGAAATTGCACCCCATAGGAAAAAAAAAATGCAAAGCATTAAAAACCAAAAGAGAGCAGGTATAGTATTAGGCTTCATACGAAGGTTAAGACTTCAAATGAAACAGTCACTGCGGATACAGGACTTAAGAACAGAAAAGAAATTTGCATTAAAAGAAAAGTACATAATATCTCTTTCAATCATTAGCAGAATTCTGGGGGAAAATACTAAACATTTTAATGTCTGAAATTCCACAAGAATTCCACTCCTGTATTCTGCAATTTTATTAAAATGCCCCAACTTATAAATATCTGAAGAAACAACATACATTTACATTTAAATACCTTGACATTATGCACACATCTCAGGCTGGGGAGATTTTGATATTGACTCATTAAGTAGAATTTTTCTGTTTATTTTCCTATCTCTATTGAAATAATAATAGCAAAGTAATCTGAATGTTTTTTAGGCTAGTGATTTTTCAGGTATCTAAAACTGATTTTGAATAAAGTTGTGTCATAGATCAGCTGGTGCCATATTATAATGTCCACCTTATGGAACACACGTGTTCACAAGGATTTGCCTAAGTCCTTCTGGGTGCTTGCAGACATGGTCCAATCCAAAGCTATCTCTTAATGTCGATGAGCTTGGGAAAGTGGAAGTCACTCCACACAATCCATTCTCTGTGCTCATTGCAAAGCTCAGAAAGGTCAGTATTAAATTAGTGCTGGATTTTAGCACACTTTGTGAACAGGAGCCTCAATCTTGGATCATGACCAGCTGAAGAAAGGGTCACATTGACATGTGTTGCTATTGTCACTTGCCCAAGTCTACTAAAGCCATATAGAGGGCCTCCTGATGGGCCAAATATGGCTCCAGATGTACACAAGTATTACTAAAGATTAGCTCACTGCAAGAAAATATTAACCTTACTGCATTTCCTATGTGGACATAGTTTTCCTGGAATTAGCTGGTCACATTAAGATTGATTTGGTTAGCCTATGTCAGACAGACAGCAAAAGCAAAAAGTCTGACATAGAATTATGATCTGAGCAATGTACAGGGAACTTTGTACTGTAATGCCTGAAGGCAAAATCCTGACAGCATACTAAATATTTAAAGACAGCTCTGGAGACTCACGTATATGTGCAAGCCAACCAGAAAGACTTTAAAGGTACCAAAAATAAGCTAGCATGGTTAAAGAGCAGAGGAAGAGAAACCATTACAAATAACAAAATGTACTTCAAAAGTGAAAATAATCTTCAAATAAGGGAAATAGTGAAAATTGGCAAGAGAGAGTAAAGCTGTATTTAGACAAGTGAAAAATGGTTTTGAAAAGCACCTTCTTAAAGACACTAACATTAGCAGAAAAATCTTTTGTTTCATATCTAAGGGAGTAAACATGCCAGGGAGATGGTGGGGCCAGTATAGAAGTGAGATGGAAAAGAAGCATTCACAGAAGCTAAGTCCAGAGGACTTGAATTAAATTAATTCTTTGCACTGGTGTCCACAACACAAGGGGCTATAGGTTTTGGTAAATAAATACAATGAAAAGTTATATGATTCTAGAACTGCATTGAATTTACCCAAGAGGGAATTCAAATATGAAATTACAGGGTGACCTCAAGTGGCACGAAGTCGATCATTTAAATCAAAATTGGTGCCAAAGGAAGGGAGATGGCAAATGCAACATTAGTTCACCAGAAGGGCTCCAGAGTGGGTCCAGAAAGCCAGTAAGACTCAGTCCGGCACCAGAGATAAGGGTGACTGATTCAGCTGAAACCAAAATAAAGAAAAGCAAAAAGTCTGCTTTTACGATGCTGCAAGTTTGAAGAGGTGAGACCAAAGGCCCTTCCCTGTAAAGCACAGAGCCTGGGGCAGACACGTACAGAGGGGGAAGGTGATGGGTGAAGAACAGGGAAAAGAAAAGCAAGCAAGGTACCCATGCAGGCATCACAGGTGCAGAGCTGAGACCACACGTGCCAGGACAAGACTCTCCATCACCTAAAGCGAGAAGCAAACACGTGCCCCCATCTTTCTCCAGGCTGTACCATGAAACACACCCTTTGCTTTTACAAGCCAACGTTGTAGAGAGAGGGGTGGCGATTTGCAGTAAGTACCATTTCAGGTACGTTGTATTAATAACGTATCTTGAAGTAGCAGCTCAACAACATTATATCTGTGTCCTGTGGAGCTTTTTCTGCACTCACGTTCAAGCCAGGGCTTTGGGCCTAACGTATACGTGCTCCTCCCAAAAAACCTTCAATCCTTTCCCCTCCTTTGGCTTCATCTTGCACAGTCCATGAAGCCAGGTCCCACTGGGACAAAAAGCACAGAGATGGTTCATATCCCTTCCCTGTCTTCAGGAAGAGAGAGTTTGTGCTGGGGACATTTGCAGTAACTCAGATAGCGCTCGGTCCATCTGACCTAATGGTATCAGTGTCTTTGCATTAATTACATGGAAGCGGCATCATTTGTTAAGCTGGTGTGAACGTATGACACCAGCGTATCGGGTCCCCTTTAAAATACATATGAGTAGGCAGAGATAAAGGAAAAAAGAGAAAGAGAAATCTTGAGTGTGAAAGAGAGAGGCACTATTAAACACTTTATACTTATCTTGCTAAGGAAGAGCTTTGTTCCAGGGGGAAAAAAACCTCTCTCTTTAAAGCTATCCAAACAGTAAACAGACCATTCTTTAAACAGTGGCGTATCTACAGCAATGCGTACATCAGAGGACTGGCATGAAGAAAGCATTTTTCTCATAGATAAAACAGCAGAAAGGGTCACTTGCACTGGTGATAATTTGGATCTGCTGTTTTACCTCGATTTTCAGGGCAAATCCAGAAAAAGTCTAATAAACCTACTCACTGGTGGGGTGGGGTGAGGAGCAGAAAAGGTCTTGACTCTGCTCAGTAGTAACTAACGCATCCCTGTATTACGAACACAAATCCAAAACATAGCCCCATACGAGCCACTATGAAGAAAATTAACTTCACCCCAGCCAAAACCAGCATAGGGTGCCATAGCTATGAATGCATTATGGCACCTTTTTTTTGCTACCATAAACCAAACGCAGACAGCAGGAAGGGCCTGTCCTTGGCCACTGGCAACTTACTGATGTTTACAAGTTACCTGTCCATGGCCACTGTGTCCACATGGCCATTTCATTCTCAAGCAGAGCATCTGCTCTGAGCAACCTGATCTAGTTAGCAGTGTTCCTGCTCACTGCAGGGGGGTTGGACTAGATGAACACTAGTGGTCCCTTCCAACCCTAAACATTCTATGATTCTATTCTATGATTCTATCTGAGATAACCACTGGTCCTCTCCTGAGATCCAGCATCCAGAGAGAGAGCCCTTGCAAGGCCTGTCAACAGGTGATTTCACCCCTCCATTTTCAAGAGGGTATTTTTGTTTAGCTGCTTCTTGTTCCACTTTATAAAAAGGTTATAGCTTATAATATAAGCTTATAACAGCAGGTTTACAACTGGTGTTTTCCAAGCAGAAGAGCACAGATGTCTAACCTCCAGAGTCAGCCAGAGCTATGGGAAACATACCCGCAAGGCAAGAGATGGGTTCAATGCCTGCTTCCGCTTGTGGGGATTCAAACCCCCAGTGCTGCCTTTGTTCTTCCACAGGAGAGAGGCAAATATGTATACGGGGCTCAAGGAGGCAGAGGAAGATGAGCAAAGGGGACCATGACTGCAGTTCAGTGCTGGAACATCTCCTCAAAGACAAGTTGCTAAGCACAGCTCCTTCCTGTGAAGAAGTGCAAAGCACTAATTTTCCTCCCTGCACACATCTTAAAAGCTCCTTCCACCCTTCAGCTGGGTGCGAATAGCAAGTTTTGGTGACAAAACTTGATAATCTGGGGAGACATTCAAAAATATAATCTGTATTACAAAGCAATGCCACCCCAGACATGCAAGCTTCTGCAGAGCAGGAAACTGCCACATTAAATGATTTCTTCTAGTTTTGCAATTTAAATGGAGAGATCAGCATTACAGCCTTGGCAAGCAATGAAAGTGAAAATAGGCACTGTAAAAAACATCACGATTTCTGCTTCTTGTGCAGCAGCCACCCGTTGATAAAAGGTGGCATGTGTCTCTCTCCTTCACAGGCTCGCTAGTAAATAATCATCAATTTACACATTCTAGCACAATACCTCTGCCTACAAATTGCTTCTTCAAAGATTTCCTTTTCCCCTGGAAGCACCACTTCTAAGTGTGTTGAAATTACATCTTATTCTTTTCTTTGAAAGATCTCTCACTGCACAGGCAAATAAAGAGAGATCATTTGCATAATTCTTCTTTTTAAATGACTTCAGGTTGATACAGGTTCTTTAGTGAATTGTTATTCAGTAGGACATGGTCAGATGCAGATAAAGTGCTATAGAAGGTGGAAGTTAACATCCTCAAATCTGATCAAATAACATTTCGGTTTTAAACTGATACTGTAAATCACAAGGAATTACAAAGCTCGAGCTTGATTCGGCTGTTGAAACAGACTTAATATCAAAGCAGCCTTTCATTCAACAAAAGGTTCTGCTCTGAGCCGTTCTCAGGCTTTGTAGCAAGCACGAATTATCATTCCCGCAGACTCTCGCAGCCAGTTTCCCTGACTGGGACTGATCTCTGACTATATGCGTAAAATAATTGCATTTAATATAATATTATTATATACCATTGCATATATGTTATACATAAAGTGTAATAATAATAAATTAGTTGCTCCATAAGGCTATCTTCAGCTTCTTTGATTGCATCAAACATTTTGGTAACTTCAGAAATCAAGGTGCTCTCACTTCCTTTTAAAAAAATCTGTTGTTTTCACTGTAGATATTGAAAAAAATTCCCCTGAGCTTTCCTGAAGTTTTACAAAACTTGTGCAAAGACTTGATTCTGAATATCAAGAAAGCTGAAGGCACCCAGAACCCCACGTAGCAGAGGCCAGCTCTTGAAAAAAGAATTTACCACTCATGCTCACATGAATATAAAACCTAAATATCACAGTCTGAAAACACACACAGTCTTAATCTCATTGCTTATCTCTGCCCAAAATTCTCAGGGAAGATACACCTGAATAATCTGTCAAGAAAATTTGTGCAAGGACCATTGCTTGGTATTGCAAAACCAATTTTGAAGTAGGTGCAGTTTGGAGCAATCTTTCATTATTAATAAAACAGCTGAAGCTACCAGAAAGGTCTTTCTTAATCCGTACTGTAGTAGCACTTGGACCAGAAGAAAATAAAATCCCAGCAGTCATTTCTCTCAAACACACGTGCATTTACACACACACCCCATATTCATATTCTGAATAGGGACAAAGGATCCAATGGACCACTGTAATACCATGTATTTGCAGTGTCAAACATGCAACCGGAGTGAAAACCTCACACCTTATACAGTGGGATTTTTGCACTGAGTTTTGAGGTTTGCTGATGTTTGGACCTCTTCTCCCTTAACCTGAACATTTTCTGGTCTCTACCTCAAACGGAGCTGTGGCATAGCAGGCAGTTACTTTCTGGTGTCATTAAACCTAGAGAACGGGCAGCTGGAGCAGCTAGCTGTAAATCAGGATGGTTTTGCTGGGGTAAAAGGAATACTTCTTCACCGTCAACATTAGTAGGTTTTGCCTCAGTTCTTGTGCAAAGAGAAGAAGCAGAAAGATAAAGGTTTGGCCATGGAGCCTTAGCTTGTTCCCACAGGACCAGGGATGCCTAGGCAACTTTCCTTCAAACATCAGCCAAACTCACGGCTATTAAACCCCCAGGATCAGATAAGAGGGGGTACATTGTGCCCAGTAATGCAGGGCTTTTCCTTTGACTCCGTGTACTGAAAACACTTGAAAGTTTATGAAAATGTCTGTCTGGGCTGACACAACCTAGAATAAAAATTACGAATTTCTACAGCTTGAGTTCCAGACTGAACTCAGCAGCTGGGGCCAGCCTGGCTTTGGGCTGGGTCTTTCACACTCCCAAGACAATCACAATCACTTGCCAGCAAACATCTCCTGGGGAAACCTTGACTCTGGGTCCATCACCCAATGTTACACCTGCCCCCTTGTCCCACTTTTGACCTTCCCTGCTCCTCCTTTATGATGCTATTTACCCAATAAGGAGCAAACCTGTCCCACAGGCTCCCACTGAAAAGTCACAGTGAGTCAAAAAGGTGTTGCATGGCAGCATCAAGAGTAATAATTAACACTATGAAAACAAAACTTCAACTGCTAATTCCCTCTTAGGAGATTTAACAAATAACATTAGCATTCAGCATAACTAAGTACATTTTAACACGGTTCTTTACAATAGGGGTTCAATTACCCATAGCTGATTTTTTTTTCACTGTAGTCATAAATTTAATACCATACTAATGAGTCAGTGGAGAGTAAACTGATGGGTAGTTTCATTCAGACTAGAGCTGTTAAGAACATTTTCAATTAAACATTCTTTCTTCTGAAAATGCATTTTTGTCAAAGTGAAAATGCTTTGCAGTTAAATATCGATTTCAAGGATATTATCAAGAAAAAGGTTTCACAGATCAGGATGGATTCTCCCAACACCTCAGAGATTAAACAAACCTGAGTTCTTTTCAGTGCAGATCTGGTATCTTAACATAGCTCTATTTTACAAAAATGTTTGAAGAACTGTGGTTTCTTCCAGCACAAAATAGAAAAGCCTTCCCAAAACTTCTGTGAAAATGGAGTCCTTTATTCTAATCAGTTCTAACACTGACTCCCTGCTCTAACTACCTGTCCTGGTTTCAGCTGGGACAGAATTAATCTTTTTCCTAGTAGCTGGTATGGTGCTGTGTTTTGGGTTTAGCACTAGAAGAATGTTGATAACACACGGACGGTTTAGTTGTTGCTGGGTAGTGCTTAGACTGGCCAAGGATTTCTCAGCTCTGCCAGGGGCACGAGAAGCTGGGAGGGGACACAGCCAGGACAGCTGACCCAAGCTGACCCAAGGGCTATTCCAGACCATATGACATCATGCTCAGTATATAAAGCTGGGGGGGAAGAAGAAGGAAGGAGGGGACATTCGGAGTGATGGCATTTGTCTTCCCAAGTAACTCTTACACGTGATGGAGCCCTGCTGTCCTGGGGACGGCTGAGCACCTGCCTGCCCATGGGAAGTGGTGAATGAATTCCTTGCTTTGCTTGTGCACGCGGCTTTTGCTTTCCCCATTAAACTGTCTTTGTCTCAACCCACGCGTTTTCTCTCCCCATCCCATTGTGGGGGGAGCGAGCGAGCGGCTGCGTGATGCTGGGGTGCCGGGCAGGGGTAAACCACGACACTACCCGAGAAATAAATACTGTCATTGCCAATAGATTTTCGCAAGTTATTTTGCCATTCCCACTAAACTGCTGGACACCCGATTGTAAAGAAAAAAAGCAGCAAATGCTAAATGATGATCTGGTTGAATGTTTAAATGGTATTAATTGCATCCAGTAAATGGACTATGCTGTTTATAGACAAATGTTGATTTACTTTTGTGTCTTCATCAATAGTTTTGATCTTGTATTGATAACATAATTGAAGTTATATTGCTCCTCTATTAGAATGAAATACTGCTATGTTTAACAGTTTGCTCTCTACTTGAAAAAGTTTCGGGCAATTCAAGGAAAAGTTGGTTTAGACAACACTCAGACTAAAAGGCTGGTAAGATGGGAAAATAATAGCGGCAAAGAAGTTAAGAGACAACACAAACCCTAAAAAGTGCTGGGGAATTCAAAATCAGTGTGCAGACTGAGATCAACATCAATATGTAGAAGACAGCTGAACTTTAAAATTAGGTGTAACTTTGATCCAAGATCTGAAAGGTGTCAGCTGTTAAATTCTAAGTAAAATTCTTGGTTTCCATCAAGAAAATATATAAATAAAGGGTCCAAGTATCACTCTTAACCTCAATATGGCTGTGTGGATGCTCAGAAGACCTCAGAATTTCTATCTCCAACAGACATTAAATATAAATTCAGGGTTCTAGTTCTAGGCAACCACAAGATGTCTTTAATTACACAAGATTTTACACTGATCTCAGAAAACTCAACATCAAACATTCTCTCACTGACTCTGCTGCTGGCAAAAATGCTTTTGCATTTTTTGGTCCAGTTGAGCATCATGATCCATTCTTCTAGAAATCAGACAAACAAGCATTCCAAAGAGAGCTAAGTTGTTACGTAGAAGGCTCCAGTTTAGTTTATAATTCTGGCCAGTTAATAGAAATATCCCCCTGCAGTTAAGAACCTGACCCAGCACTAACGGAGCTCAGACGTTTTCACTGATTCCTATATGCTTTGGACCAGGAAAACGCACTGCTACAGAGCACCTCTCTCTCACATCAGTCATTCAAAATAAAGATTCCACATGCCTGAAAATCTGCATCTGAGTCCCTGGGGTGTGCAAAGTCGCCCTCAGCCTCCTCCATGACCTCCAGCCATTTCAGAGCACTGAGCAGAGAAGGCTCATGACTTTTTTTGTGCAGCTCTGCTATGGATAGCTGTGGGGAGAGAAAGGTAAACCAGCAGCTAGACACCAAGCCTGCTTCCTATGAAATCAGCCTGAAACAACCCTGGCCATCAGGAAGATTAGAATAAGGCTGTGTTTTGGCCCAGCATGAGACTCAGTG
>NW_009258820.1:358582-364946 GCF_000687185.1 Egretta garzetta
ATCACCTACAGTTTATGAAGAAATTCTTTCCTTCTCTTTTCTGGAATTAATATTCACATAACACAAAAATTATTAAATCATAGCAAAACATCAAAGGCAAACTGTTTCTGAGTAAACCAGTCTTGTTTTGGGATCATCTTCCTCCTCCTGCTTTTCTCCAGCCAGTCACTGACTGGGACTCAGGCAATTCCCAAGTGGCATTCGAGAGACATTTCTGAAACCTCCTCCTCTTAGCAGAATCTTTAAGCCTATTCATTTAAAAAAAAAAAAAAAACCCAAACCCAAAACACTTCATATGAGCCTGCAAACAAGATCCCCTTTCCCTGACAGTGAGGCAGAAAAAAATAAAAGATTATGAATAAAATAAATGAAAGGGGACAGAGTGTGGGGGAGTTCCCTATAAAAAGTTTGGGAGGGGGAAAAAAAAAAAAAATAATAATTGGAGGTTGCAGTGCAGGGAAAGTGTTGTTTATAGCAAAAAGCAAGATACAAAGAAAATTGGCCAGGTGAAAGCGTCTGATTGTGTTACAGTGAACCCCAGCTAAATGAATATCTGACACTAAATAAATCTCTTAATAAAATTACTGCACTCTAGTACCCTACACACTCTGCATATGTAATAAAACTCTTTAAAATGAATAGCTGATAAGGAAATGAACCTGTTCAGGAAATGAATAAACACACTTTCGCATATACACACAGAAATACCAAATGGTGAAACATACTCATAGTGATTATCAGACTGTTAAAATAATAACCCTGTGAAATAAATAAATCTGCCCCACAGCAAATTATGTCTCTGCTGTACTTATGGTGAAACCTTCTACAAACACCTGATAAAGGAATAAACCTGTTAAAGGAATAAATTGACTGTACAGTAAGGTTATCCGCAGATTTACACTGGACTGCAGTGATAAACCTTCTTTTTCATTAGTCCAATAGATCATAGGATATACAGTACTTACAAATGTTTCAGCATTAAATATAAGCTGGAGTGCTCTGCTGTATGTATGCATTTGAGGGCAGGGGGTCAATAAATAGACTGAATGTTGCTTCACAAAATATCTGTCAGTGTGCATTAGCAGAATACCCGATCAAGAGATGAGCTGGCTGTAAAACATCCCCTGCACACCCGATCTTCCAGACCATATACGCTAATGGCAGCCTGGGGGTCAGCAGGTCTCAAAATCACATGAGTTATTTAAATGCTTAACCCCATGCACCCAGGATTTAAAAAAAAATTAAATGCAATAAGACCACAATGCATTTCTGCTGGTGGGTTTTATCCTTTCTAGATATGCCCTCCCCCCAAAATTGCCAGACCTAATGCCAGAGACCTGTGCCAGGCTCTGAAACATCAAAGTGCAAGAACTGCCAATAGTAAAGCCTACAAAAGAGCTGTGGGCTGTCCCCATGGCCATGGCTCACGACATGTCCTTGCGTTGCTTCTACGCAGCAAAAGGGACAAGAGGAGTCAGGATCAGGCCCCTGTCCCATCTTGCAGGAGGACCAGAGCTGCTTCCTAATGATGATGCTGACCTGCTCAGGCCATAACCTGAGTGGAAAGGGTAATATTAGAGAGCAGGTAGAGCCTCCTTTTCTGGCTGCCTAAAGCTTCTAGGATATGATGGAGTATATGGTGCTATAGAGTATTTCTCCCTAAGACGAGCAGATTTTGGGCAAGTATAGGAAATACCATGGGGCTAATTGACTTTAAGTGGCTGTGAAAGGAGAGTTGGTGGGAGAAAATACTGTAAAAAATCTCTACCGAGATACAGAAGACAGTGTTTTCCTCAGAAAAAGCCAAAATCCTCACTATTGGATGAGCCATTACCAGAGGAATCCCACATTAAATATGGGCTGACTTGAGGGTCAGCGAAAAAAAAAAAAATGAAAGAGATTCAGGACTCCACTCCCAGAGTCCCACACACCAACCAGCCACAAGGAAGACAGGGACAATCCCATTCATCCCTCCAAATTTCCGACAGACCCTGTTTTAAGAGGCAACATGCGAGACACAAATGCTGAGAGCAACAAGGCTGCAGACCACAAGGGAAGCACAGAGCATCCTCTGGCTCCAGTCCTACTGCTGTCCCTCCTCACGCAGCCAAGTCCTTTTTCAACAAATTGGTTTTACTGGGATCAAACATTTGTATAAGGCACATGAATAGGTTTAATAATTTTTTAAACCCACAAAAATATTAGAAGCTAAAGGTGTTTAAATTCCTAGGCAGCCCAGGCAAAGGAGCTTCCAGCCTCCTTGATGGGGTCGTTGACTCAGCCCAACCCCAGAGCTAAAGGAGGTGAAGGAAAGGAAAAAGAAAGGGAGAAAACTTCTATGCTCTTGCCAGCGTTCCAGAAAAGGGGAGGGACGAGCAAGTAATGCGGAGAACAACTAAGATGAAATGTGATGTTGAAATGAATAAGTAAGTTCATTATATTCTACAACATGATAAGACTTTGCAGGCCTGATTACAACATTAAGGGACGGTGCTGCAATATTATAAATTACAGGGTGAAGCACTCCTGTTTCTGTCTCTATATTTCTAAGGTGGGAGAAGTTAATTATTTTTATAGGTCTAGATATTGCAAGGATGAGGATATCAGAATATCTTGTCATCAAGTCTAAAGACAGCAGCGGAGAAGAGGCGGAGGGGAAGGGGGGGAACCACCCTGTTTAAAGAAAATTATTATAAAAATACTAAAAATGATATATAGATTTTTTTGACCTACATCCATCATTTTTACATGCCTAGGTACTTCATGCCTTGTCTCCATAAACCATCACTCTGTTATTTTTCATGAAGCTGAGAGTAAATGGCCAAAGCTTAAGACTTGGAAGTAAAAAAATTAAATAAATATATAAATAAAATCAACATGAGTGAAAAGGTTAATGGGAATTTGTATGATTTTATTATTATTAAGGAACAGAGGGAGAAGAACAGCATTTCTAGCACTCTAAGTGGCCTGTGGTACAATCAGTAACCCTGAAGTATATTCAGCAATCTTTTTTTTTTTTTTTTTCAATTGCCCACCGCAGGCTATATTACAAATACATAAATCATAATGTTTCAACAAAAGCAAAATTTAATTTTCTCCTTTCAGCTGTTATCTGGGCTGGGTGGTATATGGCAGGCTGCGGCCGAGTCATTTATTACACTTGCTGAATGGATAATGGCAGGGAGAGTCTATTATACCCAGCTTTGTTAGGGCTTTGAATGTGCTACTGAAACCTGTGGCAGTCTAAATCTCTTTACATCTGTAATAGATACACAGCACTCTATTATTTCATGCCAGAGCAAAATTAAATAGTTGTGTGGAGGGGGAGGGAGGAGGGCTGGGGGGAGCGGAGGGGCTCTGGGGATGGCGCAGGGCATTTTGCTGAAAATGCTTTAAAAGCAGCAGTGGCTCCAGGACTCGTGCTCATCTCGCGGACCCATTTTTGGGTTGCTTTTGAAGATGCCTGTCTTAACGGGCAATGCCTCTGCGCTCGGCTCATGAAATATTATGCAGGGCCCCTTCCCCCTCCAGGGTGCTATTTTGCAGAATTGCAGGATAACGACAACCCTCATGGGCCCAGCCTTGGTGCAGCATGAAAAATCTGCGCTAGTCACTGTGTTCCTGTCTCCCTGGAGGGTATTCGATTGGTGCCCTTGGGCGGGTGGTGGGTGGGCACCACCCATGTTACCAGCTTTAACACAGGCATCCCATGTGGGGAAGGGGATGTGGAGGGAGCTTGCAGCTGAAGCTGGTGGCCACAGAGCAGTGCCCCTGGACTCTGGGCTGCAGGACAGTCTCCTCTTTCTTATGTGCCCCACTGGCTCAGGCAAGCACTGTCATCCCCTGATCCTCACCTTCCCACCAGCCAGACTGCCAAGGGCCAGCAGGCAACCTTACATCTTCATCATTAGTTCCCTCACTAACTGCTTGTCCAGCAGCTTGCTGTCCCCCCAGCCCAGAAGAGGCTGGAGCATGACTGAGTGCAACAGCACCCAGCATGCTGAGATGATGCTCATCAGAAAAAAATTATTTTGCTGCTATTTTTGAAAATTAGAAACTCCAGATTTCTAGAAAGAAGCATGATTATTGGCAAAAAATGGAGTTATGGACTTGGAGGGTATGTTAACTGGTGATTTTTATGGTCAACTGACATGGCATATGTACAAATCAAGGGCAACACTACCTCCTCCAGCCACAAATTTTTATTTGGTTTGGGTACAAGTCCAGCCTGTAAAGCAGCTCCTAGGCAGAGGCGAGGGCTGCAGCAGAGGTGCCCGCTGGCCTCCTACCAGCACAAGCGCACAAACCCAGAAGGCTACAGAAGCTCTCACACCCACCGACCTCTCACATGAGCAGGCAGAGGCAGTTATAAACAAGGACTGTTTCTTCAGAGCAGGAAGGTGTTTGGTTATTGAACCTGCTGCCTTCTTGACAACTGAAACTAGTAGATAATGGAGGGCAGAAGGCAAAGCCTTGCATGACAGCATCTGTAATATCCTTTCCAGGGTGTTTGTGGCAACATCACTTTTTTCACCATTGCTGTTGCATTCCAGCACACACCAAACACGCTTTTTATACACACTTAGCAGAGACTTGATTGCATCCTTCCCACAGTGCTTCCAACCAAACAACTACAAAAGGAAAGACATGGGAGTCATAGAATTATAGAATTGCTTAGGCTGGAAAAGACCTTTAAGATCATCAAGTCCAACCATTAACCTCACACTGCCAAGTCCACCACTAAACCATGTCCCTAAGCACCTCGTCTGCCCGGCTTTTAAATACCTCCAGGGATGGGGACTCGACTGCTTCCCTGGGCAGCCCATTCCAGTGTTTGACAACCCTTTTGGGGAAGAAATTTTTCCTAATGTCCAATCTAAACCTCCCCCGGTGCAACTTTAGGCTATTTCCCCTTGTCCTATCACCCATTACCTGGGAGAAGAGACAGAGCCCCACCTCCCTACAACCTCCTTTCAGACAGTTGTAGAGGGCAATAAGCCCCCCCACCAGGGCCCCAGGAGCCTCCATGATGCTAGCTGGTTGGGACTTTGGGAAAGGTGAGGTAGCACTGGGGTGCCCCAGGGTACCTCAGCTGTCCAATAAGACTTTGTACACGTGGAGAAGATGCACGTGACAGACTGGCTTAATGTATATGGTTGTGTTTCCCTCTGGTGGCTGGGATCAGTGGCTATGGAAACCTCTTGCAGAGCTCTCCGAGATCTCCATTAGCTTACGTGGTAGAGATCCACATCACAAACGTGCTATCTGTACATATGAATGGTTTTCATTAAGTGGGCATATCTCCAAGACACAATACCGCAGCCCCAAAGGTGCTAAAGCATGCAAATCTAAACAAAAAAAATAAAATAAAATAAAAAATCAGTGTCTTAAGGATCAGTTGCTTCTCAAAAGCCTTTTCCTGGGAAAGGAGCAAAAGAGAGAGGTGCCTTGAAGCAAACAAAACTGGCCAGGCCTCCGCTGCCTTGCTCAGCATCCATGGGTTAATGTAGCAATGCCCTTTGCAGTGCTGTGCACAGGAGACCTGATGACAAGTAAATCGGAGACAGAATAACAAGTTTCACTGAAGTTAGCCCCAATCTTACTATTCCCCCCCCAAAAAAAAAAACCAGTTCATACTTTAGCTCCCCTTTACTCTATTATCAAGCAAGAATTCTCTAGCTACCTTACTTGTAATAGCATTGTCCTCCTCTCAGATAACAAGAAGAGACTTACCCCGTCCTCCTACCTGCTAAATCTTCTACCAATCTCAAGCAAGAGGATTAAAACTGCTACTGGGTGAGGCTGCAGTTGCTCTGTGCCTGCTCGCTTTTTAAAAAGCCGTCTTATCTATGCTCAAAGAAGTAAAGGCTCTTCCCTCGATGTGTCGCTTTGTTATCGTGTATGGGCTCTTTCGCCATCACGCTTCCAAGGCAGATTGATTCAATCTGCAGATAGCAATGCCCCACTCCCTGGAGGAGCTAAAAGCCCCACAACTCCAAACATGCCAACAGAGCCGTTTATTCTTTTATCATTATAAGGGCTCACTCAGGGGAGGAAGTTTCATGCTTTTCTTTTGGAAACAGAGCTGCAGAGGGGCTTTTATTTCCTCAGTTTTCATGGAGAAATCTGTTGACCGACTGTTGGTCAACAAGTGACATTCGTTTCCTTGCTCTGAAGCCTACTCCCCTTCGGGGGATTAAAACCTGCTTGTTTATGTTGCTTACCAAGACTTGCACCTATATAGCCATCACTCTCCAGGAAAAGAGGCACACACTCTCCCCTTTGGTTGAGTTTGTTTGTGTAGAAGAGCTGGGCTCTTGGACCAGCAAGTGATGAAGAGCTACAGGAAGGAGGTGAAAGCAGG
>NW_009258820.1:364957-366023 GCF_000687185.1 Egretta garzetta
CAGGAATGTTTGCCCCTTGGAGTTTTCCTTCCCTTTCTATAACTGCTGCACATCTCCAGCACTGATGACTGCCCCCATATTCCCACAACTAGCAAGTCACATTTTGGATCTTGCACACACGGCGTCGCTAAGCGTACACCAGCAGTGCCTTAGCTTCCATCTAAAACCATATTTTTATCCCCCCCAGCTGCAAAGCAGCAATTGCATTGAAACATATGGTCTTCTTAGAGTGAAGACTCCAGTGCTCTTCTGTGCTACCAGAGCCCAGCCCTGAGTTGGAAAGACCTTTGGGACAGATTTGCTCTATCTTTTGAGTCTTTCAGGGGCAAGCATGCAAGCACAGTTTGAATAATAAATGCATGAGGTTGTCAGTACATGTTGTCAAGCTGAAATGGAAGATTAGTTCCAACCCGAATTCAACATTCAAAAAAGTCCTTTTGCATCAGATACTTTGAGAATTTCACCAATTTTGTGCTTCTTATTCATGAAAGACCTGAAGGATAAGTGGCACCACCAGACATGAAAACAAACTCTTCTTGCTGATAAGTTTATGGATGCTGAGTACCTCTACAAGTCAACCCACACGTTCACGGTGATATGTATGATCCTGAGACTGCTGTGCACCTAGTCGGGGTTTTATGAATGTGGTGTTACGCTGACAGAAAGGTGAAATAACTGGGATCTGAATGCCTTCTGCCTTACTAGACAAAACCAAGGGTACAGCTCCTGCTTCAGCATTCTGGGACTACAAATGGGTCCTACCACTTCACAAAACAAGGCAGCCAGGCAGAGGAGCATAATCCGCCACAGCATCAAAGTTACATCCCTTTGCAAGCCCCTCTTTTAAGACTATCTAGTACTAACCTTCTAAGCATTTCTGTCTTCTTCATAAGTGCTCAGTGTTTTCTGAACCTTCCTAAATTGCTGTCAGTGATACCCTATAGCAACGAGCACCAAAAAACAACTGTCCCTTGAGGGAATTTTCTCTACTGGTTATTGATAACTCATTCTCATCATCTCACCTCATCACCTCATTCTCATCTGTCTTATTCTGAAAAATAATTTG
>NW_009258820.1:366070-370273 GCF_000687185.1 Egretta garzetta
TCTAGTATAAATGACCTGAATTTCCATATATGAAAGGTGTACCAGATCCCAAATAATTTCCATGAACCTTTTTTAAACTTCTTATTGTACTTAAAAACTTTGTTAAGGATAACCAGAACTCAACAGTATATACAGCTATCATATATATGTCATATTATACACAAAACTGAAGCCAACTGATGCATCTGTTGACAGCAAAAGACTGAGAAGGAATGGGCCACCTTGGCGAATTAGCTTTCCACATTACTTGATACCCTTCCAGGGAAGAGTTCTGGTATAATGAGAAGCCATTAGTGAAACTGCAGTGGTAACCAAGCTTCTGGACTAGCTGAGGACCCAGTATCTCACAAAATGAAGACATTTGAGCAGAGCTCCAGAAATTCAGCATGGACGTGGTGCAAACAGTCAGAGCTGGGGCATCTCTATAAGCAGATCTCCTACTGAAGGGCTAGATAATGGTTTTAAACTAAAAGAGGGTAGATTCAGACTAGATACAAGACAGACATTTTTTATGAGGAGGGTGGTGAAACACTGGCGCAGGTTGCCCAGAGAGGTGGTAGATGCCCCATCCCTGAAGTGTTCAAGGTCAGGTTGGACAGGGTTCTGAGCAACCTGATCTGATTGAAGGTGACTCTGCCCATGGCGGGGGCCCTGGACTATATGGCCTTTAAAGGTCCCTTCCAACCCAAACCATTCTGTGATTCTATCATAGGTCAGCTCCAGAAGCTTGCACAGGTTTTATCTCACTATCTCTATGTCACACAAAAATGCAATAGCCACATTTATAATAGTGAGATTACCCAAAAGAATCTAAAGCTGGTGGCCCCCAAGTTAATTTGAAAGCCAGCTGAAACTGAAGACCTGCTTCGCTGTGGCCTCTTTGAAAACTCCATCTTGAAATATTGGAGACATCCCATCTGTACCTCATGCATATGGTGTTAAAAATAGGTTTTATTTGGCACTACAGTAATAGCCCCAGTCTCAAAGAAGGTTGTACTCCCTCTGTCCTCAGCACTGCACAGGTCTAGAAAAAAAAAAAACCATAATAATGTTCTTGTACTTCATAATCTAAACCAACAAGAAAGACAAAACATAACAGAAAACACACACACGTGCATAATCATGTAGAGAGTTCAACTGATACAAAACAGATTACCATCCAAACTAGAAATTGAACCCCAGCTCATAATTCCAACAGGAAACACACAAATCTGGAGCTCCATCCCTTGTATTTCATTTCCCCCAGTAAGAACACAAACCCGATTTTTGTAAACGTGAATTTTAAAAGAAATATGAGCATCCTGATAACAAACAAGCATGATTTTTCAAATGAATGCAGTAGCAAAGATAAAATCAGACACCTAAACTTCTAAAAGAAAAGCTGCTGATGTTCACCGTGGCTAGAGTAGTGGTCCAGCAATCACAGCCACTTGCATCTTCTCTTTGCAAGGCTTACATGGGTCCCACAGGAGCTTCCATTTAAATAGGGGAGGGATTTCATCTCTAAACAACAAGGCTAGTGTCAGATGTAGCTGACACACAAGGGGTAAAGGTTATAATTTCATGAGGCATGAATGTTTTTTTAATTTCAACCAATTAAATTAAACTCTCAGTCTGAGGCCCACAGTGCATGGTCCCTGAAATGACCATTTACCATACACATCACATACTCAAGAGGTTTCCCTTTCTGTGTTATTTCTTCAGCCCAATGACTAGATGAAAGGAAATCACTGAAGCATGAGCTCTATAACAATATAAAATAAAATCAGAGATGAAGGTTTCCTAGGGATATTTTTTTAATGCTGTTACATTGCTCAGTTAATTTCAAAGCTACATGCTCAGCCCCATGTTTTCTCTTGAGTTCTGTTAGACTATAAGAAAAGAATTTATTATGTAGATTTGTAATTTGTTCTTTGTAGAGGAAATTAAGCAGTTTACAGTACCTGGGGTTAAGTGAAGGGCTACCTTCCAGCTTGCGTGAGGATTCTTCTCAGCTATAGCTTACGCTTACATCTTTTGCAGCATAAATAAAATGGCTGAATAAGAAATTTGCAGTATTTCTGAGATTCGCAGGAAGTTTGGGAGCCAAGTTCCCCCTCCTCCCCGCCACGCCAAGGATTTCAAAAGTCGCATAGAGTTTCAGGACTCCAGCAGTAAAGCTTACAGACACCTCTCCAATTGCTCTGTCAGCTGCAGACTCTGGTTTCATGAACACACATCTACAAGGAGACATTTCCATTTTTGCAGCTTTCCCCATGAGGCTCTACCGACTTATTACTAACGGCAAATATTAATGCAAAGTTATTGACCCAAATCACAAGATATTTGTATTGCAGCTCTTCCATGCATTTCAACACCAAAACCCTTCCGATTCATGGGCAAGGCCAATTTCTTACCAGGAAAGAGCAGGAAGAAAAATAAAATGAATAATTTCTTCTATCAACATTTTCTTCTAGACAAGTTCACCACATTTCCTACAAGACAACCAACCTCTGAAATATCAGCATGGGAAGACTACAGCTGAGAAAATACACCATGTGCTTGTGGCACCACACAAAAAGTGTTACATAATACTTGAACAGAGAAGAGTCTCAGCATCATCCCATGGCTCAATAAAAAAGAAATCGGAGAATATTCCTATTTCTCTTGCAAGGTTGTCACATGGCCAGAAGTACATATTTTGACTTATCATGAATCCCATTTTACAGACAGAGAAACTGAGGTGATAACTTTCTTTTTAAATTCAAAGTCATAAAAGAGATATTTGTATTAGCACTACAAAAGTTAACACTGCAGGAACAACACATATTGTTTCCCAGTTAAAGAACAAGCTATATTAAATGGATATCAGCCAGTGGTACTGATAGTAGTTTCCCTAATCTTACATATTATTGCTATAGAAATCATTCAAAACACAGACCATATAGAATATGTCCAAATAGATTCTAAAGCTGGCATTTCATTTTTATGCCTCCACGTTTTCAAGATAAGAATCATCCTTATTAGCCTAGGAAGAAACTCTAAAGATCTGGGAGTTCTGAGGTAGGAAAGCTACTGATAATAAGAAAGTTCTGGGACCCCTAAGAGAAATTCTTATGAATTACCCATTGATCACATTACTGTTTTCTCCTCGGTTTCTATTCTAAGGTAAGCCCTACAAGGCTTCGTGCTAGGAGCTGCATAAATATACACTAAACCACAGGTTCTGGCCTCTCCCAGAACTGCATGAGAGAAATCTCAGTGTTTGATTTAGCAACTGAAGATGAGTTTTGCTTGGGATAAAAGGTAATCTTCCTGTTGGGAACAGGGGAACAATGTAAATATGAAAGCAAAATCCTATGGAAATTTGTAATAAACAATGTGCAGTTAAAAAACAAATAAGTTGCTTCTGTAAACTATATTTTGGTTCCATATTGTACTAAGGAGTCCCTGTTGGGCCTTAAATATAGATATGTTTGCTCCCTGGTTACTTATCTTTTCTCACCCCAAAACAGCTGCATATCTTCAGTCCCACTTTAATTTCCCCTTCTCAAAGAAATCACATTACAGCAAAGAGGATTACAGAAGGAAAATACTGGCAATAGCAGGTAATGAAATATAAAGACTTTCACCTCTGGGTCATCAATTAAAATCCAGTCCCAATTGGTAGTGACTAAACATCATTACCCTCTGATAGCTGTTCAATTGCATATTTGAAATGGAGTTTCGGCTCTCCAAGCACTGCAAAAGGCCCTGCTGGGGCTTACACAAGCTGACCTAAACGCTGGTGATTTTAGAAAAGGCCCCAGAGAACTGAGACCGTGCAGAGAACAGAGATCACGCTGGGGTTCAATGGTTTGGTCTTAAACCCCTTCCCCATCTCCCCTCCCTACAAACTCTGATTATCTTGCTGTGTCCTGTTCTTCCCAGCCCTAACGTATGCAGCCCTCTGCCTCGGCCTCCCTCAGGAGGACTGGAGGGACGGGGCTAAATGCAGAGCACTGGTATGAAAATTTCTCTTTCTTGCAGTGCTGGTTTTGGCTGGGGTAGGGCTAATTTTCTTCACAGTAGCTGGTATGGGG
The DNA here is from genome assembly GCF_000687185.1 of Egretta garzetta. Taxonomy (NCBI): domain Eukaryota; kingdom Metazoa; phylum Chordata; class Aves; order Pelecaniformes; family Ardeidae; genus Egretta; species Egretta garzetta. The sequence continues at coordinate 370,132 of NW_009258820.1, forward strand.
CTATGCTTTGGATTTGTGCTGGAAACAGGGTTGGTAACCCAGGGATGTTTTAGTTATTGCTGAGCAGGCGTGACACAGAGCCTTTTCTGCTCCCCACCCCACCAGCCAGGAGGCTGGGGGGGCACAAGGAGGCGGGGGGGGC
>NW_009258820.1:370556-391555 GCF_000687185.1 Egretta garzetta
GCTTGTTCTCTTCGTATTCTCTCCCCCATCCCTCTGTGGGGGGAGTGAGACAGCGGCTGGGTGGTGCTGAGTTACCAGCTGGGGTTAAACCGTGACACTTGCTTCTCTGATGTATCTTGGACAGAACTGGGGATTTTGGGACTAAAGTTACTTTAGCCATCTCTCTGGCTCCTCAGTTTTGCACAAGAGACATCCTGATATCTGGTACAGCCTAGAGTCACCTCAAATTGGGGTTATCCCTGCAAAGTACTCAAGATGGCATTAAGGTCATGGTGATTGCTGTTGGTCCAATAATACTTATCTGCATGTGCAAACCTGGTCAGAGAGCTACTGGCTCCACATAGGTACAGACACTGGTTTCCAGATTTGGGACAGCAGGCAGATGTGGTCTTGAACATCTACAGTGTTTTCAGGTTCTGCATTTTAGGTGTTGGCAGCCCCTGCTTCAGCTCAGCCACGACATGATGGCTCCTCAAGTGTTTCAGGGCAAAGGCAGCTTCAATCACCATCAAGCCCCCAAGGATGGGATATTTTTTAAACCTCATTTCATAAATCAATGTGGAGAACAGCTAAAGATGGGACTTATAAATGCTCCTGTAGCTAAAATTCTCTGCGCAGGCAACCAGTGTGCCCAGCCAGAGGGGAGGGGTAGGAGAGAGTCTAACTTACTCCAATGTAGATTCCCTCTAGATTCCCCTCTTTAACTGGTCTGACCTTTTCTAAAAGGGTTACATCACATACAGACCTCAGCTATTACCCCCTGAACACTATTTTCTTTGCTCTGGAAACCTCACTGAAATAATTCCATGACAAACCTTGTTTTGTAAACCACCCGTGAGCAGGACTGGGCCACTTACAAGTTTCTGCCAAGAGTAAAAAGGGGAGTCACATCCCTCTAGCCTATATTATTTCTTTTAATAGATTCACAATCTGCAAAGGAGCCAGAGATCCTAAACAAAGATAAGGAGTAAAGAGGTGGACAAGGCATTAAAGAAATAAAATCCATATCAGGGCAATAATGGTCATAAAGCAATAAAGTGGATGTATAATAGTTCCTGGACTTTTAATTTGTGACTAATTTGTTGCACAATGAGGTTGCAATTTTCTAATTGTGATTGCCATTTTAATTTTACTCATGGCTGTGCAACTAACAATGTATAGTCTAGTAATTAAAATTAATTGTACCTTCACCTGCATATTTCTATTAGGCTGTTAAATTTAGTCGGTAGGCTCAATGATTTTGTTCTCCGAGAGATGCTGAATTCATTTCAGTGAACCCAATTATGTTACACTCTAATTCCTGTATGAAAAACAAGCATTTTACTTTGATATGAAGAGTTGCTACAAACCCATTTTTAAAACTGCATATTCAACACCAGAATATAGGCTGATAGGAGATAGGAGATACATGTAAGGGTTTGGGTTTTTTTCTTTTCCAAAATATACTGCTCGTGGGATACCTCTTACAAAACTAGCAATTACAGCCCCTAGGAATAAATCCAATGAAAACTCGACTAGATAGTCACCATTCAATTAATTTCATGAACAATTAACAGATGTCTCCCTAACCACACACACATGGTTTAAATTCAATCAGAATTTTATGACAAGCTGTACCATGCATATTTGAAGCAATGGGAACACAGTGACAGAATAGATGGTTTCAACGCACAGGCAAAACTATGAAAACCCATGCTGTTGCATGAGACTGTTCACAGCCATGCCCCAAATGTCCAGAATCCATACCGCTTTGAGCTTATGTATAAATTTTTCTCCAGAAAAGGGCATTATTCATTTTTGCACAGTAGCCATAGTTCCTGGCAAAGTCAGGAATAACATCAAGGTACGCTGTAGTGAGTTTATTATCAGTAGTGATACGTTTCAAAGCGACCCATATTCCTGTCCAGATCACAGCAACCCAATGCAATTCCACTTAAAAACTCTGCAGTGTTGTATAGAGTTGCCCTTGGGACCCGATCGTCCTTGAAGACTCTCAAATGTCTCAAAATAAAAACAAAAACTGAACAAAACCTTCAAACTCCAGGTTACAAAATGAAGACTTCCCAAACACCGAAGACGGAAGGCCCTGATCGCCAGAGCTGCCGAACACCGGCTGTTACCATTTATCACTCTGTAGTGCTAGGCTGTGACTGCCTAGACCACGGCCGTATGGTTACAGCCTCGGGCCTGCTTGCCATCAAAGCTGCCTGGTAAAAGAGTTTGCAATCTGATTGTAGGAGGACATCTACTCTGCGAACTGTGCAGCAATGGAAACAGACCACAACTAGTATAAAATAGTCTGGTTTTAACATCGGTGGCACAGAGTGGTGTCACACAGGCCTGTGCAGGTTAATTTAACCCTTTTATTATGGTTGGGCTATCCTGGCTCTTAAGCACAGAAGACTACTTGGTGTAGACATGCTCTAAGATACTCTAAATAAACCTCTGTTCATCAATCATATCAAGTGTCCAAACAGATTCAGGATGTTGAAGTCTGTTTTATATGGTGTGAACTTCAGGGTCAAGGCCCTAGGAAGGCAGGACAGAGGGTAGGAGAAACAAATCCACTGTTATCTTAATATTACCACCTGGGAGCCAAGATGGAGCAGTTATATTGCAGCCAGAAGGTCCACACCAATCAGAAGAAAAACTCAAACTACAAAGTTACCACAAAGCTGCAAAAGATCCTTCCTGTATTGGGAGAATCAACGGAGGATGTAGATATCCCACTTCTCTAATGACCATCCCTATTTAAAGGCAAACAACCTTGACATTTTGGCCCTTTTTGGTTGTTAATGAGTCTACAGTTGAATAAAAATCTCCACTTGTCAAGTTACGGCACAAAGCGTGTTTACTGAAGAGTCGTCAGTGAGCCTTTACTCCATCAGAACTTGACAAAGAAAAGCAAAGTGAGAGGATGTCAACTTTCCATCTGTATTTTGCATCAGTAATTAATAAAACCACAAAACAAGTATAGTCATAGGATTCAAGTAAAGACTTACTGCAAGTTGCCTTACCAGGAGAGTTATGTGAACCACAAATAAAGCAGAGAGAATTTAAGGAAGAAAAAAAAAAATACCCAAACTTTGTTACTGTGGAATTAAACTCAAAGTAGTTAGGATCAAGAAGCAATAATACCCGTAAAAATTCATGCAGGCAAGTAACATTATTTAAACTAAGCGGATTTTAAAGTCAGGAAATACTGAACTCAGAATCCAGAGTTAAAGAGCTCTTGCACTCCTTTCCTGGTAAACTCGGCAAGGAGTAACATCCCTTTACCTCCTCTACCCTGCCGCCAGTACACATAGAATCATAGAATCACTTTGGTCTCACTGTCTCCCTACTCACCGTGCCCCCCCCCCAGCAGCTTCACAACCCTCATGCCCTTGTATCACTCGTTGTGGCCAAAGTAGAAAGTTCACGGTCTTAGGGAAGGTAGGTTTGCAGTAGATGGGATTCTGCTGCTGGCACACTGATCGTGCCATTTCCTTCTCTGCTCCTGCTTTTAAAATGGAGCCGTTGGTGTTGTCTTGCCTCACACGCAACATGAGGATGAAGCTCCTGAGGAGCCCAAACCATAAGGAAACAAGGGTCCTAGAGAAGCCTGCTCATGATAAACCGCATCCTCGATGGTTTCACTCTCTTCATGCAGTTCAGATTACTGACACGGAAAAGAACTGAACCACCAGCAAAGGCAGCTGCAGTTGCCATGTGTTGAAACAGGGGAGATGGAAGAGGAAAAAACCGTGGTTATACATTTATGGAGAGCTGTGTTAGGAGGGGGGCAGAGTGGTGCCTGGTCTGCCAGCCCAGCTCGCAGGCTCAGAGGCTGTCCAAAGCACACAAAAAAACTGTGGCAAAGGAAAACACATAGGCAGAAAACACTTAAATTTAATTTGACTATTTAAAGCTGAGGAAGAAAAACGTCCTTGAGAAGGGGAAGAACTTAAATTGATCCTGGTCAAGTATATTTTCCCCTTAGCCCTATGATAAGGAGGGGGCTATGGCTGTGGTTGAACATATAAAATCAGTGTTAAATCACATGCAATTCACTCTCCTCTAAAGCATTGCTCCTTCAGCCCTCTGGCATGAAAACAGTTTACTGTGAACTGAATTGCAACTAATCCCTTTGAAATTATTTTTTACCATATACCCTTTATTACGATTTTCCCATATAAACCATTGTTAAATAACAACAGGACCCTTTCATAACACTCAAAATAATTGGCTATTTTGGATTATATTATCAAGACTGTTTAATGTGGCTGGGTGAGTGACTGTTATTCATGCAATTCACTATTAGCCCCTTGACCTGGATCATTGCTGGAGCAAGTTTTATGAGCTTAATTGCATTTCCCCCCCTCTTCCTGTGTAAATTAGTCTGTACAAATAGAATTTCCTAGTTATTGTGCATCATCTTCTTCACAGTTAGGAAAGTCTATTCAAAAAACAGACTAAACTCCAGCTGTATTTGCTAAACTGTACAAGGCTGAAAAATAAACCAGTCAAAGTGTACCAGCTATTGTCATTTTATTAAATAAACTAAAAAAAAAAAAAAAAGAAAAAAAGGCTTATGTTGATTAAGATATTATATGTGGCCAGACAAGGAAAAAAAAAAAATCCTTGAGAGATGATGGAGACAGAGACTAAGAGCTTTTACAGTATTGGAAATTACAAAGCTTCCTATAAGGGTCTATATTTGTTATAAGATGGGTTGTTATCTTCAATCTAAAAGCAACCTTGATAAAGTATCTTTTGACACTTTTACTGCTCCTTCAAATGAAATATTCCCTATATCTTCAAGAATCAGCTTGAGTGGAATTGACTCAGTAGCTCAGCTTTAGAAAGACAGGGGAAACAATTTCTAATTTAAAAGAAATTTGAGAAAATAGTTCCATTCCCCTTTCTATTATCTAGCCATTCTGGAGCTTAGGTTTCTGAAACATCAACATGCACAGTTCACTTTACAATCCTTCTGCAGAAATTAGCTGACACCCATCAATGTAGATAACAGAAAGCTGTGGCATTAACACTTGAGAGTGCATTAATCTTTCCCAAATTAAAATCTGCACCACAGCATTTAAGATTGAGGCCACCATGGTTCAGTGCTGTTTGACCGCCAATTTTGATAAAAGTGTTTTAAGAGAGGTGAGACTTAGATAAATTGCCCATGGTTACACAACAGCGGTGAGGGTAAGTGTTTAGTCTATTGGCTGCCATCATAGCAGGGTGTCACGGGCGTTTGCATGTTTACATAAAGTGCAAAACAGCAGGGAAAGCAATACATTACACTATATTTCTTGGAGGTGACATCAATATTATATTTCATCGGTGGGAGACAAATATACTTTCACATTTGAGTATCTGAAGATAAAGGCACCTTTGGTTGTAAAACAAATGAATATTCTTCCCCAGTTCCCCAGCTACTCACTTTCTCTTGAGTTTAAAAGCAATCTGCCTGTGCTGAACGGGTGAGTTAAGCTTTCGAGATAACACCCACATGTAGTTCTTGATCCAGGCCTGTTGTGAAATAAGCTTTCCATTCGATACATAGCGAGTAAAGCATTTGCCACATTGTGCATTTTGCATTTGCCCGAGTCCTGCTGACCTCAAGAGTGATGCACAAAATGGATTTGGGTCTAAAATTTAGCCCAAGTCTCCAAGTTGGATCACTGCTGATATACAGAACATATCTCTTTTCTGTTGACCCTGTTGAAAAGGCTTTCGAATTTGTATTCTCGTGCTTTCAGCAAAACCTTCTGCTCATAAAATAATCAGGGATCTTTGAAATAAAGAGACCGTGGCCCCAGTGTTTTGCAACTATTATTTCTCTGCTGGACATAACAAGAATGTGGCAACTCTCTGGGACTTTTACTCAAAATGCCTTTCCTGGGGAGTTCCTGGGGTTTTCAGATGGCTCCAAGCTCTTATCACATTCATATTCAGTTTGGAAAACTCTTTCAGTCCAAGAGTTCAAATATCTCTTTAACAATGTAAATTACTACCAGAACTGTGAACACCTTTCATTTCCTGACCCTTGAAAGCTGTACCCTAAGACTTGATGCTCACCCTACAATAATTAGGATTTTCACCTATCTTGCCCGAATTCCTTCCTTGTCTTAACACACCCCAGTGAGGTCAAAGTATTAAAAATTAAAAGGACATAATCCCCTGCTGCAAGTTACTCTCCTAGCAATGAAATACTCAGTAAAACACAATCACTCTACTGTTTTAGCTCCCTTCAAAATTTGGAGAACAATTAAAGCCATGAATTTAATTCTGTTATTATATCATGATCACTTATTACAGTAGGCAGAAAAGCAATCACCCTTATCTGGTACTATACCAATGAAAATCCATACACATCTAAATTGGGGGGCAGGGAAATTGAATGGAATATGACTTTACTAGGAGAAAGTGGATCCATTTTTTAAGTAAGATATCAGTGCCTGAGGCAAGTATTGTAAAGGGTATCTTGCTTCTTCACAAATTCCCACTTATTCAGCTTCTCTAGGAACTGGAGAAGTAGCAGGGACACTGGCCTGACCAGAATAGGGGAGTACTGCCACAAGATTGTCGCAAGGAAATGGGAACCAGACTCCATCGTTGGTCTTTGTTGATGAGAGCTGATGTCAACAGTCAAGGTACCAAGCTATCAGGCAAAAGGCCAGGGACAGACTCCCTCACGTCAGATAATTGCTGACTTGCCACAGCAAAATCATTTTGCTGTCCCAGCATCATGCCCTCCCACCTATGAAACTGGTAGCAGTACTTGTCAAATCCATAAAAGGGTTTTGAAAAGTAAAAAAAAAAAAAAAAAAAAAAAAAAAAAGAAATCTATAAAGCATTTTGAGTGGAAAACACTATGAATACATAAGATATAAATGCAAACTCTGTGAAATAAGCTTTTCTAGGAGAAACCAGAGATTAGCTGAATCAACAAGAATAAAGACCATATCATCAGAGCTTTCACCTTGGAAAGGTTTTTCTTTCAACTGAAATCATCTTGTGCCAGTTTGCATGCTGAACCACCAAATTCTGTACTCAAATTCTTCCTTCACCATTCTTTAATGTGTACTTTATTATAACATATCAGACAAACCAAATGAGAGTAAGCTTGTGTATAAAAGCATTTAAAAGCCAAGTGAGCAAGTTGAGATAAGACATTCATGCCATGAATCATATGATGGACTTCATCAATTGGCAGTACTACAGCAACAACTAGGGTAGATACAATAAAAATGCTACAAAAGATGCCTTGGCCTCTAGGGTTCACAATGGCATAAGAAATCAGGGAAAAAAAGAAAAAGGTGTATGTAACAAAGTAATATAAGAACCACAAGGTAACAATGAGAGAATTAAGGTCAGTTCTACATAGAACCTCAGCAGCACCCAGAAATGACACTTCCCATGATCTCAGGTTGGCAGCACTCTGCCACATGTTGGCAGATGATGATCAATGCCCCTTGTTTGTGCTGTTCATCAGTTCCCACCTGGCCAAAATAAACACAGTGTAATTTGGCACAAAAACCAGTTCCCAGTGCACTACAAGCAGACCAGAAGACAGCTTCTGAGCAACTTCATGGTCCTGCTTCAGAGTACATGGTGGGAGTCTGCACTGCACAGATGTCAGTGAGGCTCACATCTAAATGACCTTCTGGCAGACCCAGACTGGCACAGAAGAAACTACTCCCTGTTCACTACATTTCCATAGAAGTGGAGTTAAAACGGTCAGTCCTTATCTTCTAGATTTCTTCCCTGAAAGGTCATCAAGCACTGGATCAGGCTGCCCAGGGAAGTGCTTGAGTCCCCATCCCTGGGGGTATTTAAAAGATGGGTAGATGCAGTGCTTAGGGACAGGGTTTAGTGGTGGGATGGCGGCGTTAGGTTAACAGTTGGGCTTGATGATCTTAAAGGTCTTTTCCAACGTAAATGTTTCCATGATTCTATACCTCACAATTTAAATCCAGAAAGTCACCTAAAATTTTGGTATGAAGGCAATGGCCAGGAACTCCTCTTCTGGGTCACAGAAATGTATTGTGTCAAAGCAGATGATGCAGGAGTCATAGCCCTCTCCAAAGTTAATGGAAGGCAGCAGAGTAAAATCCTACAGGAGCTATGCACCTGCACAAAATTCACCACCACCTGCTTCAGGAGCCAATAGTACTTCTTTGGCCCTACTTGAAAATAAAAATTACCTGATTATTTGAAAAGCCAAATAAAAATAAGAGGCTGCATGCACATAACTTCAAGTCCTTTGTGATGGTGGGGTGGGTCATGTTACATATGACATTACTGGAAGGTACTGTGATAAGGGGGGAAAATAAAGGGAAAAGGTAAAGGGTGAATATTTCCCTCTTAGTTATAGCATAGACAAACACATTACATCTGAGGCCATGTTAGACTTCTCTGTATTTCTTGGGGCTTTTTTTCACTTGAAAACCAAACTAAATTTAATTGAAAGGAACGCATATTGCTTTCTATCTCTGGGGATCTTGTGAGAGCTCACAAGGGCTGCTAAATCCAAGTGGTGATAATATGACTCCTAGAGATGGTTTGCTTCAATTTGGAGGTTTGATTCACAACACAAAAGCATGAAGTAAAGCAGATGCTATCAGCCTGTGTTGATTTGACTGGCCAATGTGATATCAATTTTTTTTTTTTTAATTTGAAACTCACTTGCTGATCTGACTAATCTGCACTATTAGGAGCCCACGCTTGAATAATTTGACAAACTAGATTGAACATTAAGCTGACCTGTCCCTCTGAAAAAGTGGAGGATAGGCCAGAGGACACCAAACATTGCCTTACGTGCAGAGATACAGCAGGACACCCCACCAAATCAGATGGGCAAGAATCCTGCAGAAATGGAAACCTGGCTGGTACAAGTATTCATCTGGATGGACTGGTAATAAGAATAATTGTTAACAGCTGTAATTGTAATTTATTATTCCATTAAAAGTCCCAGCACGTTCCCTGCTATACCTCTGAGATTGCTCATCTACAAGACGGAGCTCTGGCATAGGGTGTGGGACTGGGAAGATGCAATTTGCATCTCCAGATGGATTCCCAGGAGGAAAACATACCTATCATGCAGATCATTCCTGCAACGCCTTAACTGACTGGGACTGAACATACTGGGGAAGACACAGTGAAATAACAGGGAATCAGGTCTGCTCACATGTCCAAAGAAGTAGTTTCAGTTATGGGTAACAAATTGGAGCTGCAGCCTGCGAGGTGCTTCTGAGAACCCCTTAACAAAACACGTGAGTGAGGACTTAAGTTCTGCTGTTCATGTAGTAGCAGAGTCTGCAACCACCCAGAATCCTGGAGTGACCAGAGGCACTGTAAGTTGTCTTCATATCACTAATTTATCATTTGATTGGAATTCACAAAACAATAAATATGTACCTTGAAGTCAAAGACTTGCAATCCCCTCTGGAATGGAAGCACATGGCTCCCTCTGAGCAGGCAGGGATCCCTGCCTGAACAGCTGAGGCTGAATTTGAGCTCAATGTAGTTACAAATAACGGTATTCACTGCGGCTGTATAAAAGTGACCTGCATGTTCCTGATGTATGGAGGGTTGGGATGCAGTTGTTAAATCCAAGCAGCAGCTAGGCTCTAAAGATTTGCAATTGCACAAAAAGCACTGATAAAGAACAGTTGATTTCTCTCATTATGTAAAATGTGGATGCTCTTGTCTTGGCCAAAGAGGTAAGAGCATAAGATTTCCTGCTACTTACAGGTCGTTTGGCTGAAAAATACAGTCCCTTTGCAGTTTGGTCTATTGGCAATTAGATAACAAATACAGGACATGTAGATGGAGTCAAAAACATTGCCGTGCTTTACAGCCTGCTTGCACAATAACTCTCTAGCTGGCAATGCAGAATAAAAAAAATTCCCAGATAAAAGCCACAGAGCAGATGTGTAAAGCAGCAAAGCCCTGCTGATTTCAACAGAGCTGTGTTGATTTACATGGGCTGAGGATTCTGTCCCTTACTGGTGAGGTTAGAAGCTCCTATAATTAACTAAGAAAACTCAGTAAAAGTACCTTCTGCATGCAAGTCTTATGTCCCATGAAATTTTTATGGCCTTCCGAGTCAGGTTCCATACTGCATGTGAGATTCATACCAGAAGCATGAGTTCTTGGAGGTGTGTGGAGAGGGAGCTGTGAAGAACACGAGCGGGATATTGGGAATGGAGAATTCCCGCACACAACATTGAACAGAGAAAGATGCCTGCTGAAATTCTTTCATGGCACAGATCGATCAAGCACACTACTCAGGAAGTTAGAAATGGTATTGCTGAAACACAGAAGGTGATTCCAAACATTTAGGTCAACAATTTCCATTGCAAAGCCCCCCCGAAGCACACAACTACAGCAGTACCCATCAGAAAGTGTGTGTCCTTGCAAGGCCAGCAGCTCAGGCCTTACCTCGCCCCAGAGGAAGAAGGATAACCCCATGCGTGGGTGATGCCGAGGCAGTGTCAAAAACCCCATGAGGCTGGACACAGCCAAAACAGAACAGAAGCAAGACGACACAACCAAAATGATAAAGAGCACTGCCGAGTCTTTTGGGAGAGCAAGCCACTACATGCAGCAAAAATATTTACCACCACTAACTATGTAGTAGGTACCCTATATGCACTACGAACGGGTATTCTACCTTATTACTAGTAAGAGACTCAGAAAAGTGAATTTTCAATATGTTGTTAATTCCACACTGGATACAGAAGGGAGGAAGAGTGAAAAGACTACAAATATGTTGAAAACACAAAAGGAGTTTTGGCTCATGAAAGTTTATCTCTGCTAATAAAGAGAATAAATGGACATCAAAGTAAAGATGTCATTAGCAGTAAGGTGCAGCACTTTGTCACTAGTGGAATTATGCAGTGTGGATCCTTTTGTTGGCTTCTGGATGATAATATGAAATTTATTTTTTTTCAATACAAGCTGTAAACTGAGAAATTTGAAACACATCACCTTGAGTAGTAGGAATGCTTTTTAAAGAAAGTGGTTTGAGATGAGATTTCCTTTCCCACTGGTGCCTACAATCACCTTTTGTGATTATTTGCATAAAGAATTACCGGATTTCAAGAAGCAGGACTTGAAAAGCTCAGGAGCCAGTCACTTTCTTTGCACCACTAAAACCTTGACATTTCTGGATAGTAGTAAGTCTTACCCATTTGCAAATGAGCACAAACTTATATCACACCAAGAGGGACTGCTGTCCACGAAATTAGTGGCACAGCTTAACAACAACCACATTTATGACAACCTCTTGGTTTCATCACCTGCACCATGTCCCACTAATCTGTGTTTCTGGGATTCAAGCAAACATCCCAGAATCTGTCAGTCTTAATATCAATCTGTGCAGGCTCTTCCTCTCTTTCTTTCCCTGTGCTGGCTCACAACTATAACAAATACCAATCTTTTGGCCAATTACAGATTTTAATCTGAAAATAAAATTAATAGGAACCTTCTAGTGATTTGGTGGACTTCAAAAAGCAGTTGCTCCTAGAAAAGATCTTGACCTCACGTGAGTGACTTCACGTTATGAGAACACCCTGGAAATACTTAGCAATCCCAATCAATTTATAAAACTAGCATCAATATACTTCAAAACTTGTAATAATTTCAGAAAGCAATTTCTATCTACAATTCTCCAAGTGCAGAACACAGGACAGCACGGTGCAGCAGCAAAGTCATTGGATCTATAACATTTGGATGACCGATGTCTATAGGAGGTGGGTGGTCACCATCCCTAACCCATATTGCTGGAGCCTTTATGTGAGCAGGTTTTCTGTGTCTGTCTGGATGTGATGTGGGTCTGATCATCAGCCAACGACAAATAGTGTGGTTCTCCCCTTTCATCAGATGGGCTTTGAAAGAAGCCACCCAACAGATGTATGTGATTATGCTCATGTTGGCTGAGCGTTTAAAATAAAATTGTTAATGCTGCAACGTCAAGCAATCAAAACAGCAGTGCTAGAATTAGGGCTGGCTGTGGAAAAATAGTGCGTGATCATGTATTTTCCTCCTACTTTCTACACAAGGGAATTGAACTAAAATAGGCCTTATTCTGGGATTTTTCTGCTTTTGCAAGTGCATTTTTGTTTGTGCATACAGTTAAAAATTACTTAATTCAACATTTTAATGCAAACATGGAATTCTCTTCATCAAATCCCAGCATCGACATTCTCCTTTAAACCCTGACCAGCAGCACCCATGAGATGTGTTTTGGTTTGACAGTAAGGGAAAACACATGTGCAGCTCTAACAGGACAAACCCAGTGGGTTGCCACTACTTCGCCTGCTCGCTGCCATTGCAAGGCACCCTCAAGCGCGACCATCTTGTGTTCCGTGATAATTGCAACAAGGTTTTGCAAATCAATTAAAATCCACATTGTCTCCTCGCTGTACACAAACAGCACAGAAATGCCATGTCATTTTTTTTTTCCAGCGATTCAGCCCTTCAAGTTACATTTTTGTCATCCTTTACCCTTACCTCAATGTTCACATTGTTGCTGTCAAGCCAGGAAGCAGTAGTGACAGCCGCATCTTGAATAGCCATCTTTCGCTCTCAAATAATCTAGTTTGCAATGGGTATCTTTACCTACTATTCTTCTATTTTCCATCTCATGAGCCGCCATGAAATTGACATTTAAAACTAATTGTACGGTAAAATCCCGCCGATTCCAGAAACTGTGTCCGAGATTTGTGGCGAGGCAGTAGGACCAGATCTCCCCCTCACCCCCCCCGCCCCGTATTCGTTTTCTGTCTGCTCCATAACTGTGCGCGAGGCAGTAGGACCAGATCTCCCCCTCCCCCCCCCCGCCCCGTATTAGTTTTCTGTCTGCTACATAACTGTGAATGAGTGCTAAAGGGGATTATTAGGCCTCAGTGGTGAGATAGATTGCATATAACTAATCTGCATTGCTTATCTCAAGCAGACAGTGGTCTGTCAGGACCTGTCTACATGCCCTCCATGCTCGTCCCTTGCCTTTATTGTCTTGCCGCTGCTGTTGCTGCTGGTGGCTCTCCTCTGCTCTTATAAACAACCAATTACTGCCCCAAACAGATGTCTGTGGCTATGATCAAATAATTTAGTTGGAGTGAAGAGGCTTTAAACAGGTCAATTCCATTCAGTTAGACATGGTATCTGAGCGAAGGCGAAAGGAAGCACTGCAGGGTGACCTGAACTTGTGAGTTATTGAGAGTAGGTAAACTTAGGACAGCGGATAATGATCAGCCCTCACCAGTTAACACTGTAAAAATACATAAAATGAAAGCTGAAGAATTATTTAAAAGACCGCTTTTGCCACTGAAAATTGAATAGATGAGTTAACAGAAAAGCGAATTCCTTTACAAAATACGACATTTCAGTTTATGCATTTGAATTAATAAGAGACACATGTCTCCCTGCAATTAGCCATTAGCTTATAAAGCTAAAAAGCTGTATAGAGAAACAGCAGAGCAGTGGGTAAGTTTGGTGGGATATTTTTAATTAATTCTGGTACTGATGAACTGTAATCTCCAGCAAGAAAATCTGATACATGTGCCTTTGACAAAGTATGATTTCCATTAAAATATTGTGCTAACTTCAGAGTTTATAGCTTGCCTGTTCAATAAATTTGTATTTAGCTATTGTCTTCCTCAGTCTGCAGGGGAAACAATGCGTATCGGGCAGATGCTCAGACATCGGAACAATTAATGTAGCTTTCAAAAAGAAAAAAAAACAAAAGAAGAACAGCTTTAAATCTTTTGTGCTTATGCAACCACCAGCCACCTTACATGTGATCATAAAAATACACAGTTGTTTGATGGGTAGTTGTGTTAAACTATAACCATAACCAAAAGCCATGACCAAGAGGGTGAACAAGAGAATCTTTTTATTCTCTCCTCCCGATTCAAAAGCACTTTCAACAGCAAGATTTTCTATTCTGCAACGCTGTCATACAGCCACCCAAGCATAATGACCTGATCCGCTGTAAATTCATCGGGGATCGGGCCCCACCCGTAAATTTCCATAGAAGCAAGCAAAATTCCCTTGCAAGACTCAATCAATACCATTCACATTATGTCTAGCTAAGATAAATAAATATTCATATGCCCAGATAAGAATTAGCCCGCAAAAGAGGGTTGCAAATATTGGAGAAATCCAAGACATCTTCACTCAATTTCCCAGAAATTTCTCAAAAAATTTCTCAGACACCCCCACAACTAGGAGAGAGTCTCTGCGCAAAAGAACTTATGAGCCTTAGGGTTTGAGCATGTTTTTAACATACAGCCCCATACAGCAGGCAGTAGACAGGCTGGCTAATGTATAAGGAGCACTAGGAGGGAACATGCATAAAGGCGACATGAGATCTCTCTGGACCTTCAACAGCCCTTTCATATCAAAACAGCAATGAGTTCCACAGGTTTCTCACGCTTACTGAAAAGATAAGTACTGCAGGAAGGGAAAGGTTTTCAGAAGAGCAGAAGTTGAAGCGGTGGCTGTAGGTGCCCCTTTCACATGAGCTGAGGACAAAACCAAAGGTGAGCAAAAAGAGAGTGGGGGGTAAATCCAGAATATATGAAATGAAAGAGAGTGGCATACTTTGTATGCAGGTGGAATAGACAGAGAGACAGACATAGAGATGAAACGATAGGGAAACGGGAGATAAGAGAAGGACTGAGAAGAGGACAAAAGGCAAACAGGACTTTGGGACTGAGGAGAAGGCACTGGGGAAATATGACCAAGGCTGACCTCCACATTGAGTCCTGAGTTGGGGTCACTAAAGAAATCATTTCATGGACCTTAGAAAGAATGAACTTAAAATAGGTTTAAGATTTAGACAAGAGAGGAGCACAGTTTACCAGTGGGGAGCTAAGCCACAGATGAAAGGAAGAACTTTACCTGAAGTCACAGTCCAATTTACAGTTAATTCCTTGTTCATCCCAGTGTAACTGGAGCATAGCTCTTAGCTCAAGTGTCAAAAAGGGAGACCTGGAAATTTCAGAACATATGTGATCCCAGTGCAAATTTCAAAATCAAAAAAACTGAGTAAATACCTGGCCCCATAGCCTACCTCGTGCCGTATGCTGCTACAGCAACTCAGCTAGCATTTACTGGCTGCCTGAAAAGGTTCGTCTAGAAAAAGCATACTCAGATATATCCATACAAACAGCCAACGCCCCAGTTCACACTCCCAGTTGCCATAGAATAAACCCTGATCATCCATGATATTTACATAGTTTTACAGACTGTCAGCACGCCCTGCATTTTGTACTTGCTTATCTCTGCTCTATACATTTAAGACTTAATCTTTCCTTAGAAATCATTTTCTCCCAAACTACTAACTGCAGCTACTTCTCCATCAGCTAATTTTGACTTCTCATTAGGAGACACCTCCTTCACAATACCCGTAGTCCAAAATAGTGTCATCATCCATCCTTCCTCCACATTATCACATCAAAAATAAGCTGAATTATTCTGCTTTTCTTCTTAGACACAGACTTCCTATATTGACAGCTTCCGAGGTGTGGGTTGATCACAGAAATAGACTACATCACAAAACAGAATAGAAAAGATACAACAGAAATAGCATCAATTACAGCCAGATCATGGAAAATCTGATGTATGTTCCTAGTCCACATTCTTGCTGGAAAAACTGGGAGCATGAAACATGCAGTCTTCAAGCCTGTGACATAATTAAAGACCTAAAATGCAATTTTTAAACCCATCTTTGTTTTTCTGTTATTAACTTATCATCATCATCTTTCTACATCCATTTGTGCTGCTTCCCACCCTCACTATCATCAGTGGCTCTTAACGAGTCAGGAACAGGCTGTTTCAGTTAAATTCGGTTAAAAAGCAAGCGTGGCAAAGACAAGCAAGTTGAGTTGATGCATTCCGCTATCATCAGTGGCTCTTAGCGAGTCAGGAACAGGCTGTTTCAGTTAAATTTGGTTAAAAAGCAAGCATGGCAAAGACAAGCAAGTTGAGTTGATGCATTCCATTTTGGACAACTAGTCAAACAGTAAACCAATATATTAGCAAAAAGATAAAACGTCACTAAGATATGAGTCAACTGTTTTAACCCACCTTGTAAAAGCATAGTAAACCAATATATTAGCAAAAAGGTAAAACGTTACTAAGATATTTTGAGTCAACTGTTTTAACCCACCTTGTAAAAGCAAGCCACTAGGAAAGCTCCTGGACCTGGAGAGTTTTCCCATATCCCAGGGCAATGCTGCAGCTCTCAGCTCAGAAACACACCCTCTGTAGCCTTCTGGCCAAATCTACCCCATCTTTGGACATTTAAAGGACCACCATCAGCAGAACAACGTTATTTAAACAGGGTACTGACCTGCTACATACACCTGGCGCTGTGCTTCGTTAACCTTCCCAGCTGAAACCTCTCTGCTTAAAATACTTAGGATCTCTGTTGGCCACACAATGAGTCAGTGAAACACAGATTTGATGGCCCAGAAGATGACTCAAATAGCTAACTCCACATGCGACACCTTCTGAAGGCCAAAAAGCTGCAATGAGGCAGAACAAGAACCACGAAATCCTTTCCTAGTGCCGTGATTTAAAGGAGAATAAAGAAAACCCTTAAGTGTGAAGCCAGTTGCTGAGCTGGTGGGCAGACATTAAGTCAACTTCTGCCATGCCTTTTGTACAGAAGCCTGCAAATGATGCTGACAGCTCAATTGCTTGTCCCTAGGCTCTCTTTAAAGCCCTCCTGCAGGGTCCTCAACAAGCACAGGGCTCCCACAGATCACAGCTGAATTACCGCTTCATTTCAATGACTTGCAGCTCCGTTATTTTTTCATACCAATAACAACGTGCATCTACACATTGCCTGGCCAAGGTGTTTGAAAGACCAATTCTGCCTTCAAGAATCATTTCCAGCTTTGTTCACCTCCACATTAAAACACTGACAACCAGCCCCTGCACACGCCTATCTGCTGGATTGCTCTTGGGTCGCTGAAGTACAGTTTTACAAGATCGATGCCAACAAGAATATGGGCTAATTTTTCTTTAAGGCACAAGTGAGATCTGAGACACAGTCCAAATAAAGCACTGGAATTTGGCTGTTTGGGCACTTCTGGCCAAAAGTATCAAGCATTCACTTAAAAGTATTTAAGCAAGAGAATACCTGTGGGAAAATACTAAATTCTCATGAGGCAACTCATTGCAAGTCACTGAGCCGAGACAACCCTAGAGGCACATGCTCCAAAAAAATAAAAGTAGCAAACAGCATTAGCAGAACAGACTGATTTCTGCTCTCACCAAGATCCACCATAAGTCTGGCTTAGGGTTAGTCCAGAATGGGTGGGAAGAGATCCCAGGCAAGTACTGTTTGCTTATCCCTGGAGGGTTTCCAGTTTAGCACCCAAGTAGGTATATTCTCAGCCCCGATGCTATTATAAACATTCATTGTACCACTGGGTACATGGTCAAGCTGCTGCTCATTCTGAATAACTAATTAACTTTAGGTTCAGTCTGAAGGAGCTAAAAACCATTCAGTGTGCGTTTAGCAGTGATAAAAATCAATCTGTAAAAGAACAGATGTGGCCCCTGGTTTGGTTGGGATATTTCTAAAATATTAAACAATCCTTTCCATGATATAAATAACAGGAGCATAATTGAATTAATATTGACTAATAGTAATTGCTCCTTGTTCCTCAAGTCTGCCTTTTATTAGTGGGAGGAGTGGTGGAGGTTATTGCCTCTTAAAAAAAAATCCAGAGGCCCTGAAGCACCTTTTCTGCCTTATTATTATTGTAATAATGAGGGCAACTGATTTGATCTCTCCTTACACAATACTGCAGCACAGCGATGGCTAAATAAACAGCCAAAGTCCTTTTGTCCCTGTGGGCTGTTTCTCGGTAATTAAAATCAATAGGATCTTTCTCGGAGGATCTCTTTAACCTCATAGAGCTACACTGTTCTGAGCAGGCAATGTAAAACAAACAAATGAACTCACAGCCCTTGTTGAGGAAAAAAACAATACAAGCAACACATTATTTTATTAGGATAATATTGGTTTTGAAGAGGGGTCATGGAAGAGGCTGTATGTAAACCTTTAATTTTTTTTTTATTCCTTTCCCCTTTTTTCCTCCCCTTTCTTAAAAAAAAAAAATACTCTGGCAGCATCCTCTATTCCCAGAGGTCATGTGAGCTGAAATAGCCCATTGATCTTCCTTCTTTCGGAAAGGGAATGGGCAACAGAGGGAAAATAAACATCACCCACTTGAGACCTGTGATGACTCAGGACCTCTCCATGTTAGGTGCTGTACACTGAAGGTTCAGGACGAAAATAATGGTTATAATAACAGTCCCCAGGGTTTCACTGTTGCCTCTACATGCAGTTGCAGCCAAGGACGGTGCAGAGTACGGAGGCTCACGTCCCTGGGCTCTGCACTTCGCCGATGGTAGGTATCACTGGCAGGGAGTTATGCTGGTGATGACCAGCATGTCGCACACAACAGCCAGGAAGAAAAGGATTTACACTGTATCTCTCAGGAATCTTGAACCCTGAGCTGTTAATCAACGCCGGGTGAAGCAATTAAGCCACATGGCAGATGGCAAGAGGAGACCCTACCCTGATCAATATGAGCAAGAGCATTTTGCCTTGGAAAACATAACGCTGCTGAGCGCTACTGCTTAACACTTCCTTGGGACAAATCTGCTGGGTGGCGCCTTGCCCCGGCACACAGCGGGGTGAGGTGAGCTCCTGGCTGACCCAGTGGCAACCTCTCCTTTCTGGCTGTTCCCAGGTAGCTTTAATGACCCAGGGGCTGTACTGCCCCCATGGTGGGACATGAAAGCACTTGAGCAAATCCTGGACTTAAGCCAACAGGCGTTATCACCAGCGAACAGCGGGAGGGAATCCATCCCCATTAGCTGCCTTTCAGTCCCGACACACTGCCACCAGAAGTAACAAGAGTCCAAGCACCCATGGAAGGAAGCAACATTTAAAATGAGAGGGATTTCAGATGGAAGCAAATTACACTTGGTTAGACAGATGCTCAGGAATGGGTGGGAAGAGTCAATCTTACGCTCCAGTGGTTTTACAAGGTGTTTCCAAAGGTACAAAAGCAATATATTAAGTCTTGCAACAGGGAAACCTAAGCATCAAGCTACTCTCATCAGCATCTCTGCTCTGGGATCCAGTTTGACCTGTTGACAACCCTGGTACATGGTACAGCCAAGATGCACTGCTAGGGAACAAGCAAATAGGAAAGCTTTCAGCACTTGGACACAAAGAAATGAAAAATCCCTTTGCTTGGATTTTTAGCAGCACAGTTGTCAGCGCTTTGAGCACCAGAAGGCTCTGGTTGGGCAAAAGGAAGGCCTGAGGCACATGTTATGCATGCCACCATGTCTTTCATGTACTATCTGAGCAGTCCTAGGATTTGGCAATTGCTATGGTTAACTGATATTTCAATTTATAAAAGCCTCTTCTGATTGTTCATAGGTCTGGAAAACTTTAATCCTAAGAGCTGGAGTTTTTTCTTCTCAGGACTGTGCCTTTGGTAAGTATACTGTGGAAAGTTTCAGCCAAAATGAGCCAGTTGTTTCTAAGAATAAAAAAAAAGTTAAAAATAAAATACATGGTTTAATGCCTATCACATGCTGGAAAATCCTCCCTCTGAACAGCAGTAACACCTCTGCATCCTGAGCAGCAACTTGATATTTGCAGGTGAGGTGGTGAAAAGGAGCTATAACCATGGAGATCTGTCAGGTTAAGAGCTGTTAAAAAAAATCATCTCTGCTTACCTGCTCAGTAAAGGTTCCCTTAGATTCTACTGGCTCTTGAATAAGTAATAATACTTAAAAAAAGAGAGAGATCCTGCCCACAACCAGGCAATCTGTAGACAGGTTTGGGAGAGATCTAAAGCCCCGAAGCTAGTGGGGACCGAGCCACCAGCGAAGGTGTCACATCATGCCCACAAGATGCTCAGCAGTGAGGTAGGGGTGCATATTTTTTTCCAAACTCAGGTCTATATCAGTGGCCAGCCTTGAGAAGCCCAGACTAAGCTGCAGAAAACCAGGGCTTGAGAGGACCCTGCAGAGCCACCAGATCTATCTTGCTCTCCAAAAGCAGGGTCAGCTACACCTGCATCCTTTCTGACAGATAGTTGCCCGACTTATTTAGTATCTCAAAGACCAGAGACCCCAATACTTCCCTAGCCAGCATATTCCAGCATTTCACCATCCTTACCCATAAAATGTTTTCCTAATTTGCAACATTAATTGCCATTTGAGCCCATGAACACAGCAGTGGATAATTTCCTCATCTCCTGCAACAAGATATGTAATATTTGAAGATTATACTAACATTATTTAACTCAAATAAAAGAACGAAATAGTCTCTAAATATTTACAAATCAAAGGGGTTTCTTATCACTTTATTAGTGTGCTTCTTTGCCCAGGGAGGTCATCGAGTCCCCATCCCTGGAGGTATTTAAAAGAAGGGTAGATGAGGTGCTTAGGGACATGGTTTAGTGGTGGGATGACAGTGCTAGGTTAGCAGTTGGACTTAATGATCTTAAAGGTCTTTTCCAATCTAGACGATTCTATGGGTCTATGATTCTATTCTCTGGCTAATGGGTCCATCTCTTCCTTGGGCTGAAGTGCCCAGCCTGGAGCCCACGCTTCAACAAAGCATTTAGATGCACTCGATGAACTGCTGCTTCTCCCTGCTGGCAAAGAACTTTGAAAGGCTGCTCTTCTTGCCAAATTCTGTGCATTGCTGACCAGCTTCAGCCCTCGGAGAAGCGAAGACATCCTTTTCCTAAGGCACAGCAGCACTCAATTCATAAGGATGACAAAGATTTGTTTACTCCTTTAAATTTCTACAAATCTGAGCATACTGCAAGATCAAGATCTAAAAAGCTGGTCTCGAGTGAAAATGGTAAACAGCACATCATCAGCACCATTATTTTATTTTTTTTTTTAAAGAGCCTATTCAAAAAGGCCTCTTTCCTCTGGTCTCT
>NW_009258820.1:391568-400518 GCF_000687185.1 Egretta garzetta
CCTGCTGCTGTGGATTATGTTAGAGTTTTATAAAATGTTTGGTTTACTCTGTAAAGCATTTTAGGGCACAGCCATGGGAAAGATGCTTAAATGGTTCAAAATTCTTCCCCTAAAAACAAGGGTTTATATTCCTATTTTCACTAGTCACAGTGTTAAAGCTCTTGTGAATGGAATATTTTTGTGGACATAATATTGAATTCTTCACCTTTTGGCTACACAGGCAGGGAATGGAAACATTTTACATATTTAAAACCAAAACAATCAGATATGAAGGAAATTAGGTAAGAGCTGATTAAAGATAATGGAACTCTGTGAATAAAATCACATCTCACTTAACTCCATGCATGTTATGGACAATTATAGGTTAAGCACACAGAAAGCTGATGCTTCTGGTTTCAGCTCAGGGAAACTCTCTTATCGCTATAATTTGCTCGAGAGAGGAAATGTGCTGGATTCCAGCTCCTTTTCCATATAAAGGAACTAATTGATTGTGTTTATACTGTGCTGTGCTCAGTACATGGTATCGATTCTCCAGTTTGTGGTTCTCAGTTTGAAGACATCAAACTCAGATGAATGCAAACAGCTGGGGGTTGGGTCTGAGAAACCACCCAGGGGTTTCAGCCAAGCGGTGTGGGGTTTGGGGGAAATTTGTTTTGGTTTGGGGGAGTGGTGTGCTTTTTTTTTTTTTTGAGAAATAATGTGCTAGCTAACTACTTGGAGCTAAAAATACATGTACAAACGTTGCTTTAAGTAATAGCTCTGAGGTGGACCACTCTGCCATCCCCTTTCCACTCCTATATTCCTTTACTGAAAGTCAAGGGCAATACCATCTCTCCAATGGCCATCAGACCACAGTATTGCACAGAGGGTGAGATCAGTCTGGGAGCAGGCATTACAGGCCCTTTTCTGAGCTGTGAGTTTCTGGAGTTGTGCGGCTATTTCATACCCTGAAGTTTTCATTTCATCTAGGGACCCTCACACCTGAAGGCTGAATAGCGGACCGCTGTTACTACTGATCTTGGTTTATCTCTTTGTGCCTGTTTGCATTATCTGAATGGGAGAAGAGTGTCGGTGTTAAACGTGACTGGCACCTTGGTGTTATCTAGCCTGCAATTACAGCAATTGCACCTCTTAAGATATTAATCAGTTGATTGCATATTTCAAATAAGCAAATTATTTCTTGAGCTCCGTGGCAGCCATGAAGTCTGCCCTTCGCAGGAGTGCCAAAGCAGTGCTCCAACAGTCCTGATGGTGTGACCCACCAAAAAACCAGTGATCACTCCCTAATAACCCATCATGCTACGAGCTCTACAACGACCATAATAAAACATGCACAGACAGCCCCCAGGATGGTACAACCATAACTCCCCATCTGGCCCAGCAGCCAGTCTGAAAAGTTGTGGCAAACAATTTCCTTCCCCCGCTTTGGTACACTCATGCATCACTGACTCTGGCTCCACCGTGCTCTGCCACTCATGAGTTATCTGGCCATTTCTAACTAACGGAAATAAATTGTTTATCTGCCTCCAAGTTGTGCAGCCTGTGTACCTATGGATATCCAGATACGTGCAGGGTATTCTGCATCTTGTGCATGGAGCTCTCACACAGGGCGGGTAGCATCAGACCATCAGAAGAGGCAAGACAAAAAAAAAAAGGTAGTAAATTAAAATAAATAAATAAAAAGACCAGGCAATATGTTTATGCTATTTTGCTGCAGACCCACAATTACTCCACAGAGAACAAGGCAGATGTAAATTGCTACTGAGTCCGAAATCCCTACGATTTTCCACCCACTGCCAAAAAGTGCAAATAGCCATGCAAGGTGAAGCTTCAGACTTCGGAAGAGTTACTCCTGATTTACGGCAGTGCAAGTGAGGACTGAGTCCTCTAAGCAGAGTTACAGCCTCTGCACTGAGCCATCTCATAGAATCAGAGAATCATTTAGGTTGGAAGAAACCTTTAAGATCATCAAGCCCAACCGTTAATCTAACCCTGCCATCCCACCACTAAACCATGTCCCTAAGCACCTCATCTACTTATCTTGTAAATACCTCCAGGGATGGGGACTCGACCCCTTCCCTGGGCAGCCCGTTCCAATGCTTGACAACCCTTTTAGTGAAAAACTTTTTCCTAATGCCCAACCTAAATCTGCCCTGGCACAACTTGAGGCCATTTCCCCTCATCCCATCGCCCATTACGTGGGAGAAGAGACCGACCCCCACCTCACTACACCCTTCTGCCAGGTAGTACTTAAGATATCTACCTACCTCTGTAACTTGTTACATCCTTAAGGACAGCATTCACTCAATAGATGTAGAAACTCTCATGGATTTTATGGAGTGAATATCCTCTGTTCCTTGTTCAACCCTGTCTCACTGTATTTAAACAATACTTCTCCTTCTAAATTATCGGTAAGGTGGTAACACTTTAATTTTCAACCTGAATTTGTGCAGGACAAGAAATTTCACCCAGGAAAGCCTCTCTCCTTAAGCTGCCTTTCACAACCTCTCATGGCTTTTCAGACTTAATTTTCTATAGATTGCTTGCCCACTCGAGAGGAGAAACTTGAATGCTCTCAGCCTGCAGAGCCGGTGCCTGCAAAAAGATGTCAGGATCGTTCACCGCAGCCCCTGGATGCAAGCTTAACTGCTGGTGGCTGCTTTTAGCACGTCAATGTGAATTACTTGACTGGTGAAACTAAGCAGCAATTAAACACCTCACCACTAAGCGGAAATGAGAAATTTAGTGTTTGGTCTCCAGATAAGCTAGAGCCTCCTGTGAGCTACTGTTATCAAACCCCGGGGAGGACCGGTTAGAGTCAGAAGAGTCTTAGGCTGTGGCCAAAAGGGGAAATATTTCTAGTGAAACAGAAATCAATTTTTATCATTCTCCCCTTGTGGTTTTTCTTGAGTGCTGATAGCAAAGGCCATGAGAAGGGAAAGGCGTTGAGGTTTAACTGAGATTACACCTGGAAGCAACTGTGTTGTACTGTTTGGTTTTAGTGAAGGGCACAGAGGATGGGTAAGCAGGCAGGGAAAGCCCTCTCCATTTCAGCAATCACCTTAATATGGGGCAAAGAAACAAGTGAAACTCTGCTTGCTTACACAGAGGAGGCAACAAGAGAGAAACAGCCCTCCTCAGAGGTATCAAAAATTCAAAAAGAAGCACAGTTCAGTTCAAACAGACCCCAGAGTTGTTCTTCAGCATCACTGAGGACTGATGCTGCAGGACTCCTCTCTCTCAGACCAGGAAAGATGCCCACACTGAAAGCTTGGCTGGGTGACACAGCATGCAGCAAGTGCCTGCTCTGCATTAATACAACCTCTCTTAATTATTTCCAGGGCTGCCTGTAACCAAGTTCATGAAATCAAGAACTACTAGGGAAAAATGTTTCTGCGATTTACTTTTGGTCCTCATCCATCCGCCTATCAATGTCTAGGATCTCAGTGAAGACACTAATATATTACAGTATCTCCCAACAACCGCTTGATATTATCTCACTTTCTCCTTGCTCCTTTCTGAGTTGTTTCTCTCAGTGCTTTGATCCAAATTCTGCTAAAACTCAACAGAATTCCAGCCAGGGTACATGCAGAGGAAAGGCAAAGGGACACCCAGGGGAAAACTGGTGTCACCTTGTACACCATTGCACGGCCATGTCACAGTGACGTGGTTCTCTCTCATTGACCTTGGTCTTCAACTGGCTGTTATCAGAAGCATGGTCTTCCAATGACTCTCCTTTCCAAAGACCATTTGAATGTTTTCCATGGACTAGTGTTGCTAAACTGTGCATTTCCTTCAACTCATTCCCAAAAGAACAATCTTTAATATCCAGTGTGGTCCAGTGCGGTCCAGTGCCGTCTGATTGTGGGGCTCTCCCCTTCCGCAGTGATCCCATCAATCTTTCTCCTCTTGGCTAGGGTCACTTGGGCACATACTATGCAGGCTGGGAGGGGTTAATGCAAACTTTAACTTATGTGCTGCTTTCTTATCCTTGGTGGTTCACGTCTGGCCGGTCTACCAGCACCTACCTGACACCTGGACAAACAGCAGTTGCTGGGAGGTACTGAAATCACACCGCTGTAACAGAGTAATAGGTGAAGTCTTATGTGTCGAGAATTTAATTTGTGAAGTTTCTCCACCTGTCACTCACGTACACATACTTTATATACACTTTATGTGATTTCAAAAGCTATTTGTCAGACAAGAAAATTAATTAGCCAGTAAGTATTCGTCACAGTCATTTGCGATGAATTTAAAGCCTTGGGGAGTATCCTGGTTTTAAGAACAGTGCATGTTTTTCTCTGAGTCTTAGTTGGTGATATTTGCTCCATGTTTTAGGCAACTAGTGATAAGAACAGGCTGAAGTCTATGCTTCATTTTGCCATCCCACCTCTTTGATACAAGTCTCCCATTCTGCACTCAGAAAAGGGGTGAGTACTTGTATTTCCACAACAAAAATTCACACATAGCTATGCAGTCAGAGACTGGTCCCACAAAGTGGGTCAGACTCATCCCCACAACACTAAGCTAGCAAAATCAGTGCCAAACAGAAACAAATCAGTGCTTTGTGACAGGAGTTAGCCCTTTTTTAACTTGAGCAGAGTGCCTGGAAAAAAGTAGATACTATTGCCAGCTGCAGTAGGAGATTCTTTGGGAGAGATGGTTTTACAGTCAAGGTGGTAGGTCCAGTAACCAAGAGACTGATGGTGTAGCTTCACATGACACATGCATTGATCCAAGAGAGCTGTCAGGCTCCCCACAGCGGGGATCTAGAGATCTTGATTTTGCAGATGTTGGTTCAACTGCATAACCCGATGAAAATGAGGTTTGTTTTTTTCATCTTCCTTCACATCAGATCACACAGCTGCAGGGGAAATGGCACGAAGGTATGGCTGGAGGTGGCAAAAAGCAGGAGCTCACAGTTTGCCCTGGTTAGCTGTCACGTGAGGCCATGCTCCCTTTGGCTTCTAAGCCTGTCATGGATGGGAGCGAGGCACTTGGACTTCCCACCTGCTACGTGTGGCATGCAAGTACAACCTGTTTGGTTTGCAAATCGCTACAGGGTACCCAACAGTCAGCTCCCCACACACAAAATGGAGAAATACTCTTTTTTCCACCCTTTGCGCTATTTAGCAATTGAAGTGGAAGTTCTTCAGGGCAATAACAGCTCTTAAGTTGGGTTTGTACAGCAATTGGCATAAGAGGACCTCATCTCATTTGCTCATATCAATATCAAACAACACCTGGAGCCAGCTTAAACAGCTAACGCTACTACTCAAAACCAGAGTTGCACTGAAGAAATGGGCCATGACAGCTAATGCATTTCTGGGTAGTTTTGAACCAATTCTGCATGGAATTGTAAATTCTGAGTCTGGCAGTCCAAAAATATGATAGATTGTTCTGCGTTTATTGAGGAATTTACATTCCTTCATGTTTTTAGGCAACTGACTTCACTGTGATGAGCAAGTGAGCAATTTTAAGAAAATTGCTCAAGCATCCAAATCCTTTGCTAAGTAGGTTCTTAATTTTTGTGCATATTAACATCAGTTCCTTGATTTTACACAAGGTGTGCAGAAAACAAAGATACTGGGAAATAGAAGGTACCACAGACTACCTCCAACATCTACAACAGAAATGCTACCATGTGAGATAGTAACAGTCTCTGTGTTGCCAACACCCATTTCTCTCTACTTTGGGGGTTTGGTGCATCTGAATTGTTTTAGACAGCTATTTTAGAATAAGATAATTCATGCCCTACAAGTCCCTATTTTCCTCCCCTCTAACTGAAGAGGAAGCCAAGGGTGACAAGACCAGATGTCTCTGTCTCCCCCTGGACAAAAGAATTCTGCTCCGTGTATTCAACTACAATGGCCTGAATTTTAAATTTCACACACAAAATATCCTCAGCCCAGTGTCTGCAAACAATAAGTAGTTATAAATTACACCATGCAGCCCAAAAAGTCAGCCAGCCATAAGGCAACCCTCCCTCCTCTACAAATAACAGGGCTGACCTTTTCCACAGCGAGATATAACGCACCATCAACATTCAGCATCTTAAAGTAATTTCTGAGCTTCGATAACAGAATACCCAGGCCTTGGGCTCAATCTCCAGAAGCGCTCCAAATCCTGAATTCCACTTCACGGGACCAGCAGCAGTGGTGACTTTTCCGGTGATGTCACTGGCCCATCATATTTTTTCCTCCATTGAATGCACTGAGCACTAGAACAACCTGGAATATCTAGGTCCAAATCCCAGCTGAATTCCTGACCTTATTCAGCTCAGAAGGTCATTTGTACCTTTGCAATGAAAAATCAGTTTGAGGTGCAAAAGCATCAACATCGATGAAAACAAGATTCTGCATCTAAATGTGATTTCCTTGGTCAGAAAAGAGGTTCGTGTCCATCAGCACTGCTTCTGCCTTCCTGCACAGTCAGTGGTCTTGCCTACCTGTGTTCGGCTCTCCACGGCTTGGCCAACTCGCACCACAAGTACATGTTCTGCATGGGAAAATCCACCTTTTGCACATACCGCTGGTAACTCTTTTGTGTATTAAAAAAAAGGCTTCAGTGTCCTTTTGGCTATAAATACTATTTTCCACTCTGCATTCTTGTAGCAGACTATTTGGCAACCCCGCCCTGAGCAACACTGCCAGCTAGGCCAGGAACAGCTCTGCATGTGCGTGACTGCAACCCATGGGCATTATTATTATATATTTCCCCAGCCTAAGGCTTTCCTGGAATTCAGGACTATGGTTTTGTGAGATACATTGAGAGGAAGTCACAAACTTGTCACGGCGATGTTCCTAAAACCCTCAAGCCAGACCGTCTATCTATGTCAAACCTTTAGATTACAGCTGAAATCAGTGAAGGCTTTCTCCTCCTCCTCCTCCTGTTGCATCAGCTTGTGTGATATCTATGATTTTTCTCTTTTAGCCATTCTTTCCAGTCCCCATTCAGCATCTTCCCTGCAAAAAACCAAACAAACCATATAAAAATACAACCAGGTGTCATCCAGGTCTGCCCCCTACCCTGCACAGCATCTGGATAGGCATCCCCCAGGATCGATGCTCTGGAGCTGGTGGGATTTTTTCTCCTCTGTGCCCAGGAATTTAAAGAAAAAGGAAGAACAGACTTACAGCCCAGCAGGTCCACACAGCCAGATTTTTTCCAGTATATCCTGGGACGGGAGGATGCATCTCCTCCCCCCATAACAGAGAGGCAGCCAACCTGGAAAGAAGGGGGGATGGAAAACTCAACTCCTGATTTAAAATCATTTCAGGCTGAGGTTTTGCCAGAGGAATCGCAGCTGTGACATGCCCACCACTCTAACCATGGTGAATGAATCTGGCCACGAATCGTTAAGCTCCCCAAGCATCCAGCGCTCCCAGCCTGCTACTAATCACTCAGAAATCTGGCTCTCCGGACTATTTATCGTAAGAAATTGCTCCAATTCAAAAAGATGATCTGGAAGTTTAATATTAATCAAAACAGGGCATGTACCAGCAGAGATGCAGTTTAAACGTAAGTGCGAGATAAAGGAAAATAATTGCGTTCACCAAATTCCACACTGACACGAGAAAAATGCCTCACCAGCATCGAGGCAAAGCAGAGGCTTTAACGAGCCACCTCTTCCCAGCCGCCGTGGGGCTGGAGCACATGCAAAAGTGGAGTTTGCTGGGGTTTTTTCTATCTGAGGGCATTGCTGGTCCAGCCAGAGCACAAGCGGGCTGCAAAACAGCCCACTCTGGAGCATCTTACCTGACTGCAAATACTAGATTTGTCAGTCTGCGTTGTTATCTAGGCTGCAGTGAGAAACAGGACTTTTTGGGCCATAAATCCTCTCGTCCTAAGGCAGCTGTCCAGAATGGGTTAAGTGAAACACCTTTAGAGTTAGGAGATAGGGATGACACCCAGCCGTGGGTCTAGAGGCAGGACAGTAACAGCACCATGCTGCTCATCAGGGCTGAGACGAGTTGTGAAGCAGCGTCCTTAATTTGTAGCCTGGAAATATCTGAGCAGCCCCGTTCTTTGGGAAGCCCAGTGCTCGTATCCAGCTAAACCTGCTCAGCCCATCTCTAGTTAATTAAGTTCTGCTTTAAAACCAGTAGCAGTGTTGCTGGACTCTGCAATTGTCCTCCAGTGCCAAAAAAATGATACACGTATTAATACCCTGCATGTTTTAGGTTCTGAGAAGCAAACTGACCCTGTGGAAGAGTCATTAGCTGTTTTTTAATTAACCATTCTACATTTTCCCCCCAGATCTTGCAACAGCTCGCAGAAATGGGGAAGCACAGCTGCTCAGCAATAAATGGCAGTAGCTGTGCCCGTACGCCAGCACAACTTTTGTTCTCAGGGATGTTTGTCACGAGGCTGTCTTCCTTTTACCAGTGCCAAATCTACATCAAATGGAGTTTTTAAAACAATGTAATGAGAGTACTCACCATTAAACTCCCATCTTCATTAGTATCTCATTTAACTGCTGAATTTATATCCCTGAGCATCTTTAATTTATTGATTGTTTCTAGGAGGGTTTTTCTCCTGTGTTATTTTTCTTTCTATTTAGCATCAATTAGTGGAATCCAGGCAATTATTTGTATTCAGGTTTTGACGTAGCAGGTTACAGATGTTAAAATGATTTTACTAAGCTGTCACCTGTGATCTCATAGGCAAAATATCAAGACTGGAGTCTCCACTGAGACACAAGCGCACTGAGCATGAAACTCAGACCCTGTCCCTCCTCTCCTGCCCTGGGCATCGGATGGAGCTGATCAGGCAGCAGCAAGCCATGGGCAGCCACTGCAGGCCAGGCCTTGCCTCCCAAACACCTCTCCGAGCATCACACACACTACCCATATGCTAATGTCAGCAGCCTCTTCCCATGGCCCAGCCTGAGGCATGGCCATTACGGTATGGCATGTGTTATTGCATGCACCTGGGAAAAGGACACTGG
>NW_009258820.1:400542-403042 GCF_000687185.1 Egretta garzetta
AAATGCACGGAGAAAGGAAATAATTGTCCAGACCCCCACCAGTACCAGGAACGAAGGTCAGGACAACACCTGCAGGGCGCATCCCCTCCGCAAGCTCGCACTGCAGCTTTCCTTGCTGCTGGACCCTGGTTCTGTCCCTCAGAAAGGCGGGAGGTCTGCCATCGGTTTCATAGCAAGCAGGATCAGGCCATAGATAGAGCTCTAAAGAGTTCTACAAATGTCTAGGTAAAGGTAGTAACAATCAAGACCTCATTTGGTCACAGCTCCAGGACACAGTTCAAAGTAGGCAACCAAAACCATAACAGAATGTCCCCTTTTCTCCAGGAACTAAATACCAAGGGGAGGAAATCCCTGCAAAGACAGAAGGAGGCAGCATTTTGGAAGCAAGACATCAAGAGCCTGGGAAGATATTAACATCAATTAATACCTTCTAAAGACTAAACTAATTCCCCACAGATCAGGCACCACCAGCTCCTCAGCTAACTCACCGTTGCTCTTCCAAAAGCACTTCATATGGGTCAAATGCAGCTGAACGGCCTTATAACAGAGCTAAGCTTATGGTGCTGCTGGTTGCACAGTCTTCTTTTTCTGTTGGGGCGGGGGGAACAGCAGCATGGGCAAGAAAAGGAATTCCACTAAAACATCAAGTGTTATAACATATGCAGCTTGAACAACAACTTATCTTTCATTGAGCCCACATCCTCTCCCGCCTGACACCAGGCTCTCTCATTCCCCTCTGAGAGGGGGAAAAAAGTGGGACATCCCCATCATTCCAAACCTACCTCATTAGACCCAGCAGGTGTTTCTAGTTTCTTCCTGACCACTGGTTCAGAGCCTGCTGGGAATGGAGCAAATAACTCTGGCAACACCCTTAATTACAGCCTCCTGGCAATGCCTCCTGCCGGTGCTGTCAGAGGGGAGCTGCCCTGGATGCGGGAAGCATCACTCAGGGTAAACGTGCTGCCTGTTTAGAACAAGGGGTTGCTCTGAGTCAGAATGTAAGGGGGGAAAAAAATCAATTCGGAAATTGAGACCATTCACAAGTACCTCTTGGAAGGTCCTATAATAGGATAGTACTTGGACCTCCTCTTATCTGAATCAATTCTTAACCCCTGCCCTGGAAGAGGAGGCTCCGGTCCAACTGATCACATCAGAAAGTTGCCCTCAGCACATTCTTGCTCTGGCAGAAAGCAGTCCCCCACTCAGCACCCACAACCTAAACCTGCATGTGTTGTACTATTGCCTCAGCAAATCTCCCTGGAGCTGTGCAGGGATAGAGACAGGCGTTTAGCAACAGTGGAACACGCGGTCCCAATCTAAATGTAGATGTGAGCAGCTCTGCAGCCATGGCCATGTCACGCCATGGAGAAACACGCACTCACAGAGATGATAACTTTTCCATATTCCTTCATCCCTTCTTTCCCCGCTCCTCCCTCAGCTGAACCAGTACCTGAGCGGCATCTGATCATGCACTGGAGCTACCAGTGGGGTAAACCAGCATAACCTGCACTGCTTTGGTGTGATTTTGGCCCCAGGCAATTGCAGCCCTGCCAGGGACTGCGGTCCTGGTGGTTCAGAAACACAACTTCCATGTACCATGTTGATCATAAAAGGCCATGAAACCGAGGAGAAGAAGTTCAAGGAGTTCCCCACCACAGATGCCGCCCCATGTATTGCATACCCTCTTCTGCTGGAAGAAGTATGCTAGTGATGTTTCAAACAACTTCTGGGCTGAAGTAACACCCATGCAAAAGAAGTAGGGAGCTTCAGATATATAGCTATGAACCCTTGGGCCCAGAAGAGCAGCAAAAGAAAGCACAAACCCACACAGCTGCCTGCTGATAACCTTACAGAGCAACCCTGCAAAGCTCGACTTAACGGGACGCACAAAGCATCATTTGAGGTTAGATATGACCCCTGGGAAAGGAACACGTCAAAGCGCTGCAGCAGCCTGAAACATTCCCATTTCCAGTTCACAAATCCCATGGAGCTGCCAGAAATAAAGAAACGCTCAGCGGGCCCTAAGGCATCAAACCAAACCCTCACTCCCTAGCAGGAGCAGCACAGATTACGCTTTAAGCGAGAATGGCTAGATGGAGAAGGAAAAAATACCAGGAAGTGTTTTGATGAGTTTCTATGAACTTGAAAAATCCTATCATTGGCTATAAAGTCACTGAGGAGATTGCGAATGGTGATTGTGCAGCTCTACAAGGTAATTTATCTCCCTGACCAGTACTTCGTAAACTGTCTACTGAACTGCCCTCTGTTAAAACTAAAGATATACAGACACTTGTAAACCTTATCGAGGGGAAAACAACTCAGATAATTTTACACATTTAAATGAAAACCAGGTTCTGAGCTTTTCTAGGGAATGAAAACGTCAGCTCTGTTACCGGAGTCCAGTCACCCATGGAATGGGGCCAGGAACAACAAAGCTGAAAAATTATGCAAAAGATGATGCATGTGGCGGCTCCTGCTAGCCCCAATTGTAGCAGGAGGC
>NW_009258820.1:408042-421290 GCF_000687185.1 Egretta garzetta
TGGATTGCATGTACAGCAGGGTTTTTTCACTCCTCTGGAAAATGGACAAATATATTAATAAAATCCTCTTTGCAAGAATATCTGAGTGCCATTAAGGGTTTGTACCCTTATGCACACTCCTCTGGCCAGGGGGACCAGATGCTGTCCCACAGACAGGGAGCTGAGTGACGGGCCACATGGAGCGACTTGCCCAGAAATCATAGAAGTGTAAAGTCATAGAATGCTTTGGGTTGGAAGGGACCTTTAAAGACCATCTAGTCCAACCCCCCTGCAATGAGCAGGGACATCTTCAACCAGATCAGGTTGCTCAGAACCCCATCCAACCTGACCTTGTATGTTTCCGGGGATGGGGCATCTACCACCTCTCTGGGCAACCTGTGCCAGTGTTCCACCACCCTCAGTGTAAAAAAAGTCTTCCTTATATCTAGTCTAAATCTACCCTCCTTTAGTTTAAAACCATTACCCCTTGTCCTGTTGCAACAGGCCCTACTAAAAAGTCTGTCTCCATCTTTCTTATAAGCCCCTTCTAAGTATTGACAGGCTGCAAGAAGGTCTCCCTGGAGCCTTCACTTGTCCGGGCTGAATAACCCCAAATTTTTCAGTCTTTCTTCATAGTAGAGGTGCTCCATCTCCCTGATCATTTCGTGGCCTCCTCTGGACCTGGTCCAACAGGTCCATGTCTTTCCCATGCTGAGGAGCCCAGAGCTGGATGCAGCACTGCAGGGGGGGTCTTACCAGAGTGGGGCAGAGGGGCAGAATCTCCTCCCTCGACCTGCTGGCCACGCTGCTTTTGGTGCAGCCCAGTTTGGCCTTCTGGGCTACGAGCACAAATACCTAAGAGCAGAAAGCAAGCCCTGACTCCAGCCGCAGGAAGCTGCAAGCCTGCCCGTCTCCATACTCTGCGATCGAACCGATCACCTACCAATCATCACCCATTACCCAGCCTGTGGGGAGCACTCCAGGAGTGAGGAACCTGCACAGATATCCAGTGGGCTTCTGGAGGTAACAGGATGCAGATCCTCAAACATTCAGGCTACTAATGGAGGGTATTCAAGGAGCACGTGTTATAGCCCAAGTTTTAGGAATCACTTTGGATTCTGAACTGAATATAGCTCAAATAAAAAAAAAAAAATCTTCCATGCATGAGTTAGAGAGGAAACAACACAAATGTCATTTAATTTACATGACAAAGTGCTGCCATTATTTCAGTATGACAGAATGCCACTAAGGGCAATTTCTGAAAATTATTTAAACAATGTAATGAGTTAAATGTCAACATTAGCTAATTATGTTTATGCTAATTGTTAATTAGCCCCATAATGGAGACACTCTTAATTAACAATAGTTATGTGTGTGTATATGTGTATGTGAAAAAGAGTGTGTGCTGAGAGTGAGAGGCTGCGAAAAAATGTTGTACGTAATTTAATTTCCTGTAATCATAAGTATTTCATTTCGGACATTAACGAGAATTTTTCAGTATACTTTAGAAAAGATGTGATTAACTTACAATGTATCTGTAAGCAATCCTTTCTATATAACATCTGTTCTGTCACAATAATAGCAGCATCTTTTTTTTTCCTTCCTTTTTTTTTTTTAACTGTGAGCTGTGGAGGGCTGGTTCTGTCTCTGTTGCTACAGATCTCTTCGGTGACAGGGAAAAACATACACTTTGGAAATACAGGCAGGGTTATGACAGAGAGGTCAGCATAACTGAATCTCAGGCTAAAGATCACTAATTTCCAAGATGGCAGGAAATGTTTGTTTTATTTGCCAGAGAAGTCATTAACAAATTGATGCTCTTGTCTATGTATAGAGTTGACACTTCTATAACAACAAACCTCCCACAATGTGGACTAATTCTAACAATGGTCTAACTTTAAAAAACAGTAACTTTCTTCTTTTTTTTTTTTTTTACTTATCATATAACATGGGAAAAAAACCACACTACAATGCAGCCTGCATACTCACAGCCCCTGGGCTTAGAGCACACACTAAACACAGGTTTTGGCTTAAAGCAGATACTTCAGCCTATCCCTAGCCTGCAAAGCAATTTGGAGCATCTTAAAGGCTTGACTGAGCTGAGACTTTCATCCCAAAGTTCTCACTCCAGTTTCAGCTGGGAAAGACTACGTCAAAGTCTTCAAGAGGTGTGTGTGTTCAGGGCACTTAGACTAGCCCAAAAATACCTAAAAGAGGTCTTAAAGGAGAAGTGTATATAGGGAAACTGGAAATATCCCTTCTGGAGTTTCATAGTCCCACTTGGAAGCAGCTCTCCACCGCCATGGCAGTTCTGCCCGACCTTCGACAGGACCTTGGGAAAGAAATCACTCTGACCTGGAGAAGGGATTAATAAATTAGAGGAGAGGGGCACCTGCTAGCTTGAAAGACCTTACAAAAGAAATTTAAGATGTTAAAGACTGTTAGATTTCTGCAACCATGCACATACCTACAGTGAGCTGCACCATACCTCAGCATGCCCCGGAGCAGGTACAGCCAGCTGCGGGCATCAGTCATAGGAACATGGAACAGACCAGGCTGGAAAGGCCCTTGAAAGATCATCTGGTCCAAGTCCAACCTTTCATGGGAAAGGGAGCCTGGATGAGATCCCCAACTGTCCTTTGGGATTTCTGTGAGTTTTAGGCTTTCTAGAACCTATGAGGAGGTCATCAAAATGATGGAGCAGATGCTTCACGGAGTTTCATGGTGGGAGGTCAAAAGAAAATAAGCACAAGCTGAGACAAGGCAGACTGGAAACAAGCAAGAGCTTTTTCAACAGGGACAGTCAAGCAGGGGAACAGTTATCCAGGGAGGCCGTACATACTCCGTCCTTGGAGATTTTCAAAGCAAGACTGGATAAAGGTGTGAGCAACCTGGCCTGACCTCAGACATGACCTTGCTTTGGGCAGGAGGTTGGACTAGAGACCCCCTCAGGTGCCTTCTAACCTGAATTATCCTATGATCCTATAAGCCTACATTTGGGATGCACAGTTCTAGTCCACAGACCACAGTGCCCACTACTGTCCCCTAACTTAAAGCTGACAGTGCTTTTTTAAAATCTGAGTTTGCTTGGAGCTGAATGAGGAACTCCTAGAAAGAGTTCAGAGGAGAGCAACAAGGATGATAAAGGGGCTGGAGCATCTCCCCTATGAGGAAAGGCTGAGAGAGTTGGGCTTGTTCAGCCTGAAGAAGAGAAGACTGAGAGGGGACCTCATCAACACGTACGAATATCTTAAGGGTGGATGTCACGAGGATGGAGCCAGACTCTTCTCAGTGGTGCCTAGCACCAGGACAAGGGGCAATGGATACAAACTAAAACATTAGAGGTTTCAGTTGAATATGAGAAAGAACTTCTTTACTCTAAGGGTGACAGAGCACTGGAATAGGCTGCCCAGGGGGGCTGTGGAGTCTCCTTCTCTGGAGACAGTCAAACCCCACCTGGATGATGTCCTGTGTAACATGCTCTAGGAGAACCTGCTTTAGCAGGAGGGTTGGAATAGATGATCTCCCAAGGTCCCTTCCAACCCTTGCCATTCTGTGATTCTGTGAAAGTCACCATTTGGACATATATTGGGCCAAACTCAGCACTGAGAACCAGAACACAAACCCACCTACCTTAGCAGACCTGCCCAGGTGTAACCAAGACGAGAATCTGGCCTGGAGCGTGTTTCTTAAATCCAGTAAAAGGTCCATGCTGCTGTTAATAACATCAGGGCTTTGATTTAAGTTACACCACCACTAAATATAGATGCAGACAGTAGTTCAGCGGCTTGCCAGAAACTATTAATGACATTCCAGATCTTCAGGGGTGGGGGAGCCTCTGGGAATAGCAGTAGTACCTACAGGTACTCTCACTGCCTACTGCAAGCCCGTGTTTTTGACTGGCCTTGTCAGTTCAGCAGCTCCTGGCTGCTGTATCGCTCCTCAAAAGGAGGGTTAAAACCCTTTCTGAACTCTTTTGTGGCTTCTGCGAGGGAAAGTATTCTCACATAGCCATGAAGGATATGGTGAGCTAAGAGTCTCTGGCACAAATACAGGACTCAAAGTGCCTGTGGAGCTGAGGCGCACCTCTAAAGTCAAGGTCATCTACACAGATGATCTATCACTACAGCCATGGGTCTCTGTGCACCTCAACTTCCCTATGTCTAGCCCTGAGGAAGTCTCAGAGAATTTGGCCTTGAGGAGCTCGAGAAGATATATTTACAAATGAGCATGACTTAAAACTGTGCAAAAAAAAAAAAAAAAATCCCTATCCAACATGCCAAATTGTCTGCTTTGATGCCTTTATTCTGTGAATGAGAACATAAGCAGATCTGGTACTTTTAATAGGCTTAATTAGTATCTGAAAAAATTACTGTTGCTTTAGAAATACAGTTCTGCACTTCAGTTCCACCATATTTATGCAGTAATGAGTATAACTGCAAATGATTAAACATAGAAGCCTGCAAAATTACCTTTGTAGTTAGTTGTATATAACATTAAAACAGCTTTCAGTCTCCAAGACATCGGTTTATAATTACATTCATAAAAATAAATTACAAACATCAATTAATTCTATAATGGCTACATAAAAGAAAGCAGATTTCCCTTTCAAAATCCCTTTTTCTATTTTTTAGCCTTTACTCAAACTCAAAGTGGAATTACAAGTTTGTAGACAAGCTTTCCTAACAGCGAGCTCTTAGCCTGACCCATCACAAGGAAATCAATCAGAATATTCTCTATTTCTGTGTGAGATCAAAGCTGAAAGGTGGGAAGTGCAGGTGGTAACCGCGTGTTATTAACTGATTAACACGCATTGGGAGTCCCACCTTCTGCATGGCATTTCTTCATGGTTGGGCTAGATGACCTCTAAAGGTCCCTTCCAACCCAAAACATTCTGTGATTCTATGATTTCCAGCTACACAGTACAAAAAAAAAAAAGAAGGTGCACATGCTACTGGAATGGATGTGCTGCTGGGGAATTGGGGAACTGAGTTCAACTCCTGCCTCACCTGCCAACCTGCTCTGCAATTCGAGCTGCTATGGAATGAAGTGTGGGAGATCAACATTTCAAATCTTCATTCAGTCTGGGAACAAAGCTTGAGGAGTTGCAATTCTCACTGGGGAAAAAGAAAAAAACAACTGTGGGGGAAACAGGTGCTTTAGTTCAAACTAAATGTTTCATTGTAATTCCCTCTGGTTTTATTTTTTATAAGACAATATTGGCTTTTCAAAATGACAAATCATTTTAAAAGTAAATTTACAAATTAAAAAGTTCTGTACAGGGATGGCACATTTCACCATTGTCAAGACATGGGTATCGGGAGATAACTCATGCTGATACCGTTCTGAAAAGCAGTTCAGTGGCAGTCAGCAGCTTCCATCAACAGAAGAATGGATGTTCCCCTCATCTGCGCTATATTTGCCTTCAACATATCCATTAGCCTACAGATCAGCCTCCTCCCAGCTCAAAATCATGGTACTCAGCTAGTTTTTTAAGCTTCACTTATGAGACCTTCTATAGTTCTTGAGCAGAAGGAACTTTCTAAGACTAAATCTAAAGGCATCTAATTAATTTGTGGATGGCCAACTCCCTTTGAGACTCAGCTGTTTCAATATAGTTAAGAATTGGGACTTTGATGGCTTCATTGTAGAAATTTTGCCTGTGTTAGGACTGAAACCCATGCTGCCTGTTCAGATACTCAACCAATTTATTCCAGTAAAGTTCCATTATGGTACATATAGCTATTCTGATTTCTGACCCTTTGGGATCTGGCCCTTAACTTTGCAGAGAACTTGAGATGCTCAAGTAAGACACTATTTCAATTTAAATTCTTGTTGTTTAAAACATCTCATGACTACAAAGTATATAAACTAAACCTAATTGTAAACAACAGTAAGGACACTTCTCAACCTCTCCGTGTCTGCCCTGTCATGACACCTAGATGCAAGCATGTGAAAAGATGTGCTACACGCCCAGTTTGTCCTCTTTCTGCAGTGGCTATGCTGGGGAATAGATAACCAGGATGGACATGCTCTGCTCCATGAATTTCATCAAGAGGTATTGAGCAAATGCAGCGTGCCTACTCCAATCCTGCCAGGCTGCTATTGCAGACCCCAGGACCTCATCCCCATGCTGCTACAGAGCAAGGGAGAAGCAATGAAGTTACATCTGCAGGAATCATGTCAAGACTGCAAAGTGAGAAGTAGACTGGTAAGCAAGTGTAAGTTGAGTGTCTGACTCCCACAGCAGAGGCAATACCAAATCTGGCTTTGAGGCTGGATCTCAGGCCTAGCAACCATCCACACCGCTCCCTACCAAGGGCAAAATTTGCTTATACCACACAGCCCCCATATTCACAGGCAGACAAAGCAGCTCCCATTGGAGCCAAAGGCTTAGGGTAACACATGGACAAATGAAGCAAAAAGTCCAAATCATGAAATAAAATAGCATGATAATACACTACTGGTACGCAGCCGTTCTTAGTTTTGGCCAGGAGAGCTATGACTTGCTGCTCTCTTCATGGGGCCTGACACAGCTTTTTATTTTTAGGCAGCTTTATTGCTCCTGGCAGAGGAACACCTTGCTTGGGAAAGCCAGTGAGCCCAGTGGACTTTGTGTTTGGAGCTGAGAATGTACTGGTCCAGGTGGCTCTCTTGGACACAGGCAGAGGTTTTGAAGAAGCCCACCGTGCACTGAGAGCAAGGGAGGGAGTTGCAGGTGGGGCAGTAGCGTAATACATGGAGCCTTGCACACTCTGTACCTGTGGGATCACTCCGAGGGGTGAGGAAATTCAGATTTCATGATGGCACACCCTGGAAGGCAAGGTAGGTACTGAGCATCCTTCCTTCCCCTCGGTGAAGCATCCTTCAAGCAGAGGCCCAGGCACTATGGACAGCACAGGAAGTCGCCTTCAAGGGCAGGAGAAACACAGCTGAGCAAAGCAAAGGACAAGTCCAGGACACAAGTCCCTGTGATGGCATCCAAGTCCCTGTCATGTGTCACTCAAGCATGACCCACTGGCCACAGTCTATTCAGATTATGGAAAGGCAGATCCTGGGCCCAAGCTATGGCACTAAATAAACTCAAAATTCTCCCTTTCCAACAGAAGGCCATGCCTGAGCATCAATTTGTGTGCAACTATGTGGTAGTAGGTGATGTTGGACAACTGAGGCGCATCGGTACGTACCCGGGAATGCAATTGTATCTGCTGTGGGTGCTGCTGGGGAAGTTCAGCATATGGACCTCTCCAGGGCAGGGCTGCCCATAAAGCACATGTGCTATCATACCACTTGCAAAGGAAAACAGCAGACTATTCTATTCCGACATAAAGATTTAGTCACAACTGAAGGTACCTGGGGCAGATAGGAGAAATTGGTCTTAATTAGCTAAACATACTATATGTGCTATTGCTCCACATTTATGTGGTTAAGGGAACATATGTCCAAGGAAACAATTTTGTTGTCGCTTCCTTTGTACGTTTGTTTCTAAACAAGTGGGTTATTGTTTTATTAAGGCAGCGAATTCCCTGATTGATGGCCACATTCGCAGGATGACCTTGTCATTGTTTTCTCAAGTACTTGTAATTGTTACAGTGGAGAACATTCGGCTTTAATTATCTGTGCTAAAAACTCATACACTCTGGTTACACTCTGCTGATTGTATTGGATACACTACGATATTTATTTGCCAAAGATGGAAAAATGGCAACGGCAAGTCAGTCTAAGGACTCTCACAAGAGAAAGTAATGGTGGATATTACAGGTTCCTAAAATACTGTAATAGCATATAGTAATTCAAGCAAGCCTGGTAATCAGTTGATGCTCGGGTTCAGTACAGATTACCTGCTATTATATCAGGCGGTCTCTCAATCTTGAGAAAATATCTGTTAAGGTATAAACATTTAAGCGAAAGAGGTACAGAATGTAAATACCATGGATTGGCAAGCAGTGCATGCTGCACAAACACTAAGACTTCTTCCCCTTATTTGAATATAACATCTTCATT
Source organism: Egretta garzetta (assembly GCF_000687185.1). Taxonomy (NCBI): domain Eukaryota; kingdom Metazoa; phylum Chordata; class Aves; order Pelecaniformes; family Ardeidae; genus Egretta; species Egretta garzetta. The sequence continues at coordinate 416,026 of NW_009258820.1, forward strand.
TTGCACACCCAGCTAGTGGATAGCATTACAAGGCTTCAATTGCCATGCATGCTCATTATAAACAATTTAATTCAGGCAGCCTTTCTACAAAGTTCAGTCCCGGTGAGTATCTCCCACCGGCAGCCTGAGCCCAAACTTCTGAACCAAAGTCTGTGAGCAACTACTGGGGGGGCCAAGCAAAGAGCAGGGCTATGAATCAGGGTTCAAAGACACTAAAAGCTTACAAACATAGGTGAAGACCATCATATTGTCACAGGAAGACTTTGAAGAAGGAAAATGAGCGTGTGTGTAAGTCAGAGAGCTGTGCCATGTCAGATCCCCATTACTATAACAATACTAAAGCCTTAGGGTGTCTGTGGTCAGCTTACTACAAAAAATAGCCAGATAGTATACAGAAATAATAATGTTATATAAAAGATGTCGTGAAAGTAGAGCTGCAAAGTACTTCCCCCACATGGATATAAGAACAGATTATTCAGAATACAAACAGCTTGTGCATTCTGGAGTCCCTGAATGCAAAATGCCCAATGACTTCGACAGTACATACATTTTCCCCATGGTGTATTGCTTCAGATACAGTCACTAGAGGCATGAGTAAATGAGAAGATGATATCAACAGGCCATTTTCTGGGAAAGGTCCTCATCTATGACATCCTCTCTCCTGCCTTGGACTAAAATACCTTGGCTTGTTTATCTTCAAGAAATGCCATGAGACCCATCTACTTTCACTGGCTTCGGAAGAATGAGAAAAATGGCAAAGAGTACTTCTCTGAAGGACAGTCAAGTAGTTTTATATGTATAAAACATGGTTAGTAAGTAAAGTTGAAGGAAAACTGTCAGATGCCAAAGACCTGTTTAGTCTAATGAAGAAAAGCAAAACTTGAGCCACTGGCTGGAACTGAGGCCAAAAAAATTCAGGTTAGAAATAAGGCTGACTTTCCCTCCTCCTCTTCCAATGAAGGGTTGGTAACCCTTGGAAGGAGCTGCTACTTCAAGGCAGAACTCAGATGCCACCCTCAGAGACAGGTTTTAATCAAGCCCTGAATATCTGGCGTTTGTTCAGGGGCCACTTTTCACAGAAAGTAGCATGCAGGAGATTAAAAAGAAGGCGGTCTAATAACTCCATCTTGCTTCCACGACTTTGAATTAATAAAGAGGATGAATTTCCTCAAGTGGTGAGCTGTGGCTGAGAGCTGATGAGTATCTTTTAGAAGACCTGTATTTGTAACACCGAGAACATAGCTTTTTTCCGTAAATCCAAAGCAATATAATCCATAAATCCAAAGAAACATAATTGGCAGAACCAGCTGAGAAACCTGGAGTTGGCCATTCTTATCATTCTTATTGCCAAACTCCTGGTGGAGGGAAGCATGGAAATATTTCCACACAGAGATACAGAATACGGAAAGATGCAGAGCGTGTTAAGAAAATACACGAGCTCACGCTCAAGCTCTGAAGAAGCCACAGTAAAACATATCTCGTGAAGGCAGGTGTACACATGAAGAGATAAATGCCACAGGCGCATGTTCCCTCCCTGTTGCCTCCTTATAGGTGTAGTCGCTACTGTAATAGTCCTGACACTCTTGCTAGCCGTTGTAATGTAACTTTGAAGACCATTTTTGAAATATTCTGCTGCTTTTCCTCACAGTCGGTGGTGTTTCCCTCTGTAAGCAGGCCAATTGATTTCACAGGGAGAAAGAAGGATGGTCTCATCTGGTATTATTTAAAATGCAGAGAGACATTACAGACTAATTTAACAGCGAGTGCTACAGAGATGTACGGGAGCAGGAAACATGCACCATACTTCGAAGGAATCTAACTCCTGTTTGAATTTCATTACTGCGTTCATTTCTATCCTAATTCCTGCATGTCTTCTACTAGAAGGCCTTTTTCAAGTTCATCTCCCAAATACCTGTATTATAGAAAAGCTTGCTTATAGTGTAAACATTGTATTTATTACAAACAAAATATCTTACAGGCCTATTTTAAAGTTGCTTCAGTCCTTAATTAATCCCATTAAACTTGCACATATCCACTAGGAATGACTTATGAGCCATCATTTTAGCATTGTGGTATAGAGAGAAATGTTTGACCTACAAAAACACTGATGCAGAGTGACTTCATAGTTAATGCAGTTCAGTTCTCAAAACACACGTTCAACAGTGAGAAGTGATTTGGGAATAATTTCATTTGTTATTAAGTTTAACATAATGTGGCAGTATTAAATAAAGCACATATATTAGAGCCAATTCTTTTCATTTTAATTCTTTCAGTTAAGCTGAGAATGTGTTACAGTGTGAACTGAGCAAAGCCACAGCGAGATACTTGTGCCAAATCCTGCCCTAGAGCCCATGGGAAGATGCTGCTTTCCTTTTGCACACCTGCCTGTACCAGCCTGCCACCTCCAACTCCGGAAAGGAAAGAATAGCTGGAAGTTATTTAAAATGAAAAACTGGCATAGTCATTGCCAGTGTACACACTTTGGAGCAGTCTGTATTTTTCTACTAATGTGACAGACACTTAAATGAAAGAAGTGAATTCACAGCTACAATAAAACAGTGGCCAAGTCTCCCTTATCCTTATTTTATTTCTAGCAATGGTAATAAAATGGCTGTTTATTGAGCTTTTCGTCACTCTTTCTTTCCTCTTCGTTTCACAATCAAACAAAAATGTTATTTTCTGAGAAAGTAAAATAACTTATTTTATTAAATTCTTGTTCCTGTGGTTCCACAGTGAACGATGGCAAGATTTTATGTATTAACTGGTGCCAATAACATTTTCTGCTTTAAGAAATGCTTGGATTCACCTAAAGGGCTGAGATTTTACTCAAGCATTAAGGAAAAAACAGCTAAGGATGAAAAGTAAAACTGTGGAAACGCCATAATCACGGAGCACGTGGTAATGATGACGAGGCTATGCTAGTTAGTTTAAAATACCCATGAAATCTGAGACACTAACGAAATAAATATAGTATGCGCCTATGTGTGGGATATGGCTTTGCCATCGTTTCTCCATCCTTGTGAGGCCATGCAAACCATTTCAAATGCAAGACCAACATATGGGCACACAAAGTATATTCATGCACATATAATTCCCAAGGGGCTGCCAGAACCTGTGTGTCACCGAGTGCGCCCACAACCCCACAGAAGTCAGCAAGTGGAAACAGATGATCCACGCTTTGCCTTGAACATCAGCAGCCAACGCTCCTTAGAGCCCTCAGCCCCTGTGAATAGGCACAGCTGATAACGAGTCATTCAAGGGCGAGCGGAGAAGCCGGGCATTAGAGGAATCAGATCTCTGGCATTTGCAGAGTCCTTTCAGCAGATACACCCTGGTTCCTTAAACCTCCGTGCATGTCCCTCAGTTGGACCACACAGCCTTGTTCAGCCCAGCACACCCAGGCATTGGACCAAATGTTGCTCCTCTGCTTCCCCCACTCACGTGTGAATTCCCATTAACCCGACTGGGTTCTGACATGAATCAGCCACGTAGAATTTGACCCATTTCTGCCACAACCCTCCTCATTTAATCCATCTGCAGAAAGCATCACCTCAGAAATTTGTTTCAATAAAGTTATTGATTTCATATCTTCACCACTTTTGCTACAGTATTTTGGGTCAGTAGGTCATGTGGCCCTGCCTCATCCAATAGCTGTCTGGTCAATACCTTAAAAAACCTCAGTATTGACTGCTGGAAGAATGATCATGCAAAGAAATGGACCTGACATCAGTCAAACAGATTGTGTTTGGCAACCCAAGGGGATACAAAGTGAACCTATACTGATAACTGGGTCAGTCTAATAAAGATACATGTGTCATCAGCTTTAAAGCAATTGATTCTCTTAAAAATGGAATGAAGATGTGACTGAAACAGTCTTTGGGACTGAGCCAGTGTCCACGAACACCAAGATGCCCCTCAGTTTCAGTGAGGCTTAGAATCATGGCACAGGACTCAATTGATGGATGAGCTGAGAGGCACACGTATCTGATAGGAACCCATCATCTCGGCCTCGCAGCTGGGAAATAAAAGCAGGTTTAAGGCAAAAAGAAAATGCCAGCACCACCAATTTCAGCAACGTTTCTGCCTTTCACTCAGTCTCCCAAAACCACTGGGGAAAGAATTGTAACCAGGAACCTAGACTGGTTTCTCTGCCTGAAAATGCAGAAGAAATAGTACTTGTTACTGCCTGCATGATTTTTCTGTGTGCCTTAGATCCCAAGGCATCCGAGACAGGTGGAACGAAATGCTCCATGAAAACATTTTCTTCCGTGCGATAACTAAGGTGCCAACCCAGAAAACTAACTTAGTGTGGACAATTAACTTTGGGGCAGCAGAATTAAAAGATGAAACATGGAATTTGGGGAATCTTTCCCACCCTCACCTATGTTTTGTAACCATTCTGATCCATTTTTCAAGCAAAGTTTATCATCAGAAATAACAGCTAGGACCTGGCAGTTCCCATTCCTGGTTCAACCACAGGTACAGATTATTCTCATTGCCTGGATCTGCAGTTGTTTCAATAGCCAGAAAATGGGAGTCACAACATTTATGAGAAAGAACCATTGCTATAGACAATCTTATATATCTATTTATGACTTTTTCTCCTTCCATTTATGATATGCTTATCAAAGCAACACTATGTATACAATTCTTCTTAAATTCCCACCCTCCAGTGGTGAAAACACGTGAGTAAACGCTGCTTTCTGTGAACAGATGTTAAGCTTGAGCAAGGGCTCTGGATTTGACACACAGCTCTGCTTGACAGAGAATGATATCCTTTACAGAATGACACTACGTTCAAAGCAAAGTCCCGTACACTGCAGCTATAAACTGCTGAGAGTGTAGTTTTGTTTGTTATTTCGGTAACTGCAATTACTATACTGGCTGACACTTGTTTCTAATGTTCTGGGTATCGATAATTTGCTACAAAGGACAATAAATATTATCCTTTCAACTACTCTTTTTTTTTTTAATATGTAGGGACAGGACAGGATTCTTTGCTGCTTTGGACTTCAAGCTCAGTTACTTTTATGTCTTATCTGCAAATCTTTTCCCTAGTTTTCCCTAATCTTCACAAGCTGATGTCCCACCGGTATCAGAAAGAGTGCGCTTCCAAACGTCACGGTATTATCAGCCACTGACTTACCACACTCCCTGATGTTTTCCTTCACGTTTAAGATTCCTGGTTGATGGAGTTCACAAGCCTTTTGTCCTGTAGAAATGGCCATGCAGATACCGTGTGTCAAGTGTCCCATGGATTTCCCT
>NW_009258820.1:425666-426118 GCF_000687185.1 Egretta garzetta
CCCTGGGTGACATTCGGGGACATCTCTCCCTCCGTCCCGTGTGTGTGTGTCCCCAGCAGCACCCATCGCCAGCCGCCCCCGGGGCTGCCGGGGAGCTGGAAGGGAGCCGGCGAGAGGGAAGGGAACTGTTTAATAGATCCTCCGAGGATTCCCCTAGAGCATTATTTAAACTTCTAATTATGATTCATGTGTGTGATAATATTAATTTAATAATCAAGGAGCTGTGCAGGAAGCATTAACCTCAATTAAGCTCATTACTACCCTAACCTGGAATCCCCAGGGCTTTTAAATCTTCTACTATGAGGACCTGACACTGCGTTGATAGAGGGCGAGATCTGCTTCAGAATCTTTTTTTTTCCCCCTAAATCATTCGCCTTCGTGGGTAGAGTTAATTAATTCCCTGATTTTAGGCTCGGGGAGGGGGGGGGGGGGGGGTCCCACCTCCCCGGGGA
>NW_009258820.1:427693-428125 GCF_000687185.1 Egretta garzetta
CCTGGGGATGTGGCTCCTTCCCCACCGAGCACCTAGCGCAAACCCGGGAATTTGTGCTAATTCGGCTGCTCTGCAAGCGGGGGGACTGTCCCTGCCCGGGCACCAGGGCACAGAGGTTTAATTACAATTAGGATGATTTTTTTTTTTTTTTTTTCTAAGGTGTGCTAACCCAGGGAATAAAAAACCATCCCTACTGCCGCCACCCCCCTCCCCAAAAACTGCATTCTCTCCGGAGAAGTGCAAATGCAGGCGAGTACCGCAGGGGATGGGATACCGCCGAGTCACCGGCGCCTGCCTAAACCATCTGCTTCCCCTAAAGAATATCCCCGGCCGGCGGGCAGAAGTACCGGGAGGAAGATTTATCCGGAAGAAAAGATGAGAGCAGAGGCACGGGAGGAGGAGGAGGGAAAGGGGAGCTGCTACCAAACAAAC
>NW_009258820.1:428608-429972 GCF_000687185.1 Egretta garzetta
AGGTGATTTATAATTTAAAGATAAAGCGTAATAAAGTCATAAAAAGGGAAAGGACACTGTTGTGGTGTCTGATTAAAATCTAAGGGCTGGGGTATAATATATGAGCGGGGGCTGCTGCGGGCTCCCGCTCGGCGGGACTCCCCCGGGCCCAGCCCGCTGATGGACTAATCATGTCCAAGCCCTACCAAAATTACAAGCTGATTGTTTTACCCATTATTTCTCCCAACTTTTAATTTCTGCTTTCTAAAGGATCATTGCCCGCGGTAATTGCAAAGGACCTGTCCTTGTATGTGTCACCAGCCTCAAAGACAAAAAAAAATCTAATTTTCCTTTTATGCTTTCTCTATTTTCCTATCCCCGCCCCCCCTTTTTTTTTCCTGGCAGCTAATTCAAACCGAGTAGCGACTGGAGCGTCCAAAACAAGAATGAAATTGATACGACCACAGCACACACGGCTGTACACGAAAGAGAAGGATATTAGGTAGGGGAAGAAATTCGCGGTTTATAATTCGCAGATAACTTTTATTCCTATGTCTTCATTTTCCGTAATTAAAACCACTTTTAATAAGGGAGGCGTTTTGGAGTGGGGTTTGGGTTGTTGGTTTGGGTTTTTTTTTTCCCGAAAGTGGAAGTTAGGTTCAGTTCTTGCTTTACTCCCGCATGGCAGAGACCAGAGTTTTTCTCCCAGTTACTCGGAATTTATTGATCGTTGTGTTTTGTCTTGTGCCGTTTAAAGGTATTAATTTTCTCCCAGCACTTTCCCGGCACTTACATTTGATCTTTAATTGTAATTAATTAGCTAAGGGAGAGGGGGTGAAGCGGGTGTGCGCCCGCGGGCGCCAGCCCCGCTCCAACCCCTGAAGCTCCGTCCGTAATTTTCTCCTTTTGTTCTAATTTAATAAAACCAGCAGGGAAGGGAAACAGGTGCTGGGGGCTGACACCTCTGAGCCCCCCCACCCCCTCATAATCCCCTTTTGCTCATCTAACTCCACGATTAGGGATGGAAGACCTCAGGTTCCCATTTTCCGCGTATAATATCTTCTTTATATTGATCCCGCAATTATTTAAAAGAAAGCGTCATCTCCTCCCACTTCTCCAAATAAGGCTATTTAGATGCTTTCCAGATGAGTGGAGGTGTGCTGAAACAGGGCTGACAGCCAAGTATATCACAGCCAGCACCATCCTTCATCCCTCGCTGCCCCCCTCCCCCCGGCACGCACTTTCACCGCGCCTCTCCTCCAGTGATGAAGATTACAGACTATTATGGGCGAGGGATTAATTTGTAGCCAATTACAATCCAGTGCTAAATATGAATGCATAAATAAGATACAGCCTTGCCTCTGTGTGTATGTGTGCGGGGAGGG
>NW_009258820.1:430515-430927 GCF_000687185.1 Egretta garzetta
GCTGCCGCTCTACTCCTGCCCTGGGAATAGGGACAGGCAAGGGGACAACCAGAGCAACACCCCCGGACAAGAGGGGGCAGTGGCCGCGCTGCCCATGGTGCACAGAACCACCTCCTTCTCCGTGCTCGACATCCTGGACCCTAACAAATTCAACAGCAAACGGAGGCAGTGCGCGGTCTTGTACAAATCGGTGGGGACCGAGTTCACGCTGGGGGCGGAGGATAAGCCCGAGGACTCGGGGACGGAGCTGGCCGAGCAAAAGGCTCTCGCCGAAGATTTCGAGACGTGCAAGAAGTCCGCCGACCTGATCAGTAAGTGGGGCTGGGGGCTCGGGGCCCGCCGGGATGGGGGGGCTGCCCGCAGCTCCCCGGGGAAGGGGCTCGCACGCTTTGGAAGAGCATCCTTGCCCCGG
>NW_009258820.1:431168-433272 GCF_000687185.1 Egretta garzetta
CCGCCCCCCACCGCAGCCCGTTGCTCTGGGCGACAGATTCAATTTTCTCTCTCCCCTTGGCTTTTTTTTAGGACAAATCAGACTAATTGTGACAAAATGCTGGTTATCTCTGGAAAAACAATTAAATTCCTTCGATTACATTTAAGGTAAAATGTGCTTAGCAGCGTAAAGAGGCTGGATAATGGGGGAAATCGCCCCAGAGTGGCATGTAGGACTGCCTGGATCGATATCCTATTATCGAATCGTGCATATCTCTTTCAAGCACCTTGCAAACTCTTCCCTAACATCTAAATTATAGGGTCAAAATTCGGATAATTACTCGATTAAAACCTATTACACTTATTAGGGCTCGCTATTGATCGGGAATTGCATTCGACCCAAGCTCTAGATTGCTTTTGCTTTCCGGGTCCAAATATCCCAACTTTCTCACCTCTAAACACGGCGACTCTGGGGAGATGCGAGCGTTTCGGGGAAAAGACGGCACTTGTGAAAAATATCTTATAGCTATTCTGTGTCCTGCGAGGGGAGCGAAGGGGCGGCGAGTGGCGGGGGAAAAACTTCTCGGATAGGGAAAAATAATTTCTGTGTACCTGGGGCGGGCGAGGGGGACCCGGAGCTTTCCAATCCCGCCAGGGCGTGACTCTTCCAATTAAAATTGGGCAGCGAAAGGGGTCTGGAACCCGCTCCAGCCCGAGCCTTTTTGCAACAGACGCATTTTCAACCTCGATTTCAACCTCTAAAGCAAAAGCAGGAACGGGGCTTTAATAGAATTCAAAAGAGATTTTTTTTTTTTTACTACTTTTTTTTTTTAAAAAAAAAGAGGTGCGTAGCTGGAGTCATTTGTTCGTCGAAACTCACCTGACTTTTGTCATACGAAACAGATCCGGGCGATCAGAAAGACTGACGAGGTCAGCCTATCGCTAATCTCGCACTTTTTATCTCCAGACGAGGAGAGAGATGCGACTCTCTCGCTTCTCTACAAAGAAATATATTTGGAGGCGTCCCGAAACGCTGCGCTTCGCCTGCCGAGGAGTTCCCGGCCGCTGGGCAGGTCTGGCCCCCGGTCCTGCCCCTGGATGGCCTCTGAGGCGGCAACAGGCACCCACGGAGCTGGCACCGCTCGAAAAATCACGAAATTTAATTCCTCTCTTTCCCCACCCTAATTCATATTAGCTCAAAGCGGTGGTTTAATTTAGGAGAAGTGTTCTGAAAAGCAGCTCTGCCCAGAAAAGTGCCAACAGCCGGCAAACGCAAAGGCACAAGGAGAGCAAAACCAGCGCTTGGCACCCCCCGCTCCTAAAACTCATTTAGCGTTAAAAATACCGGTTAAAACTCCGTATTAAATTAACGCCCAGCATCTTCCCGAAAACAAATCGCAAGTCCGCCGTCAATCTCCGGCGCCAATGGTATCCGTGCTGCATTTTGATTTTTTTTTTTCTGTTTACAGAAAAATCCAGTATTGCTACGGCTGGGGTTTACTGGAGTTTACTGGAAGAAATAAAGTCTAAAACCTCAGCTCCACGCTTCCCGGTGTGAGAGCGACGGGGTGCTGGGTCGGCCCCGCAGCCGCACAAACCTATCAATCGGTGTTGCAAAAATGAGGGGCTGCGATTTCTGGCAGATTCCACAGGTTGCGGGGTGCCCGGCCCGGGGAACCCGAGGGGGCGCGCAGGGCGGGCGGCGCCGCCTTCCCCGGGTTAACAGAGAGCTGGGAACGCAGCCCGAGAGCTGAAGGGATGCTTCCCTGGTCCAGAGGATTACAAGAAACTTCTCTGCCCCCTTTTTTTTTTCTCCCAGGGAGCCAGCCATAGCCGGCGTTAGCCGAAATCACCTCGTTGAACAAAACATACTTTTTTTAAAAAAAATAATTTTAACACCTCTAGTCTTACAGACGGGCTTTAGGCTGCCCGGCGTTAGGGTATGGACTAAGTTCGAGATGTCGTAGCGCGTTCGGGTTTTTTGAGGATTAAAACCAGCCGAAGCGCGCACGGGATACGGGCGAGGGCCGGGGGGTTCGCTTTCCATTGCCCGTCCCGGCTGACCAAGGGAAAGGAGCCCTTGGTTAGGGGGTTCCCGGAGCTGCACCCTGCTTGCAGGAGTGCCC
>NW_009258820.1:433422-433863 GCF_000687185.1 Egretta garzetta
TTGGTGAGGGGGTTCCCGGAGCGCCCCCCCCCTTGCAGGAGTGCCGGGCTGCGAAGGGTGGCATGCGGGGGCCTGCGCCTCCCGCAGCCCCGGCCCCGCCGCCGGGGACCGAGCCCCGGGCGGGGGTCGGGAGGAGCCGGCTCCCCGGTAAACCCGGTTTGCTCTCAGGCTTCATCATGGCAGAACCGTCAGCAGAAGTCCGATAGCCTTAAATATCGGATAATTACCCTGTTCTCCGATGGAGACCCGTTAATTGGAGCGTAATATAAACCCAAATAAATTAAATGGCCGTTAACTAGTTTGTACGTTACACAAAATGAGTTTAATTAAGTTTGTATCTGCTCTGCTAATCGATACAAGTATTTACTCCACTTTAATCCTTCCATCTGGGGAAGTGACAAGAGGTCAAGCCAGGAAAAGAAAGGGTTAAAACCGCCAGGG
>NW_009258820.1:435032-435354 GCF_000687185.1 Egretta garzetta
GAAGGGGCGACCGGGCGGCGCCGGCGCCCGCCATCTCCTACCGCCCTTTTTATACGCGATGTGTCCGGACTGCGCTTCCCCGGGCGATGGGGTGGGGGGAGGAGAAGGAGAACCTCCCCCCGTGTACATACGAGTAGGTGTAAATCAGCGTATTTTTATGTTCGCCGTCCCTCGTTGCTGTGTGGGTTTGATTTTATTTTTTTTTAAATTATTATTATTTTTTGGCTTCTGGTTTTTATTCTGGTCTGCCCACTCGTAAAAGACTTTAAAGAAAAAAAAAAAAAAAAAAAAAAAACTTATTTACCCCCGTGACTCCCACGGG
>NW_009258820.1:435609-436426 GCF_000687185.1 Egretta garzetta
GTATATTTCTGGTTGTTACAAAAAAAAAAAAAGTTTTAACTTTATAATTAATGTATAAGGTACGGGAGTAATGAGCAAGAGATGATATAGAAAGCACTTTGTTTGCTAAACACTTTAAATCAATCAATAAACTTTAAGGAAAAGGCGGCTTCCCGTGGTGCCGAGTCCCTGGTTTTCGGCTGGATTTTTGTAAGCCGAGTTTCCTCTGGAAAACGCCTGGCTCATGAGGCGTTTGCCGGGATGTCCTGCATCGGCCTTTTTTCGTTTCGTTTTCTCTGAGAGCGCATTTCTTATACGCAAATAAACTTTATTCTCCTTGCGCGCGGGAGGGTATTGCCCTTCTCAGTTCCCTGAATTGCATTTTCCTAATTGGCTTTGCCCATTGCTGTTGTGCGATATTAAGAAAAAACAAAACAAAACAACCTTTTTTTTTTTTTTTTTTTTTTTTTTTTAATCGTCGAGAATCCGAGATATCCCCTGCGCTCCCGCAGGCGGGGGTCTGATATTTTGGATTTATGTAAATTTAATAAATCGGCTCTTTCATTCAGATTCCGCCACTTTAAAAAAATAAAGCAATCATTCCCTCGCCTTTCCGCCGATTACTTTTAAATTAGTTTCAAAGTCGGCCTTTTATAGTCCTCCTTTTCTTATTGTTTTTTTTTTCTTAATTTCGAAGAAATAGGCTGGAACGGTCTGGCTCCCGCAGCCGCGCCAGCTCCTCGCCCGATGCCGCAGGGACGCTGCCCTCCCGCCCAAAAGCCACGCGGGGGAAGAGCTCTCTCTTGCCACTAATTTTTTATTATTATTATTATTATTA
>NW_009258820.1:436695-454482 GCF_000687185.1 Egretta garzetta
CCCGCAGGCAGCGGGGGGGGAGGGTGCGGGGGGTGCAGGCACCCCAGCATTCATCTCCCCTCCTTCACAAGAACTTCTTTTACCGCAAAAGATGCGCCGAAGTAAATTTTCAGGGAAAACGTCGCAAGTTGTGCTTGGAGCGCAGCTCTGCACAGCTCTTACTGGTGGGACAACACCAGCTAAACTGGGAAACGGATGCTCAGGAGACTCTTCCAGACTGTAAAACTAACCCATCACCGGCCAGGTTTGAGCTAGCGCTACCAGCAGCTGAACTGGAAGCTCAGGTGGGACAGTGACCCGGCTCAGTTAAGAGATTTATCAAACCCTGTCTGCACACCGGGAACTTCACACAATTCCCCCAGGCAGAAAATAATTCAGTTCCAATAGGGAGCTGCTCCAAGCTTTGGAGTAGATGAGTTTCCTGCTCCAGGTCTGTCAGCATCCTGCCAGGGAAACCTGCTCATGTGAGTATTATTGCCCACAGCTGTTGGATGAGGGAGTCGGTTAGCCTGAGATCCCTAGTCATTAAACTCCATCTAACAAGGCTGCTCACATTTTATAGCAGCGCTGAAAGCAGAGCCGCAGGTATCTTTCTCGGCATAGGTTGGGTGTTATCCTTATTATCGATAATCCTTGCTCCAGTGCCTCATCCAGAGGTCTGGTCTCATAGAAATCAAGAGCAAAACTGCAGAGCCTGAGCACTGGTGCTTGTCGTCCCCGGTGTGCGGAGCACGCAGTGGCGCAGAGCACGCTGGACTCTTAGGTCTGGAGTCACGGGATATTGTGCCTACATGGAGGCCATGGAGAGCACCAGCACCAAAGGGCTAAGTCTTGAATGATGCTCCCTGGACCACGCAGCCCTGCAGCTGGTTTGTGCTGTTGGACCAGGCTGCACGGTTACAGGCTTGACAGTGAGAAGCTCGATGACACCGGCTGTTGAGAAACATCCCTGGCCTGGATGCTCAGCCCCCAGCGTGCTGAAGCTAAACGCTCTCACCTGCCTGAACATCCTAACCCCGTCACCCCGGTCCTGCCCGTTAACAGTCTGGCTCTGTAAGAGGACGAAACAGCTTGATGCAGCAATTTGAGGTTATCATACTGGATAGTCATAAAAGGTCCCCAAAGCTCCCAGCGTGACCCCCCAGCAAGGCCCAAAAGCTGATTCCCACACATCCTACCCCATGTGCCTCTTACGCGGCACGCGGTGCTCTGTGCTCCTGCACGCAGCTTTTTGGAGGGATGCAGCTTGTTTTCAGCAAGTCATCAGTGAGGAGGAGAGACCCTGGTACAGAGATGTAGGAGCTACTGGCTGAGGGAAAGGGGATCATGACACAGGCAGGAGGCGTTTGCCCTGGTTCATTCCGTGAGTTAATTTTTTTTTTTTAATTACTTGATTATTCATTCATAAAATTTAGCGTCAGGGGATTCAGAACGCGGAATGCATTCAAGAGGACATTTCGCAAAGTGTTTGCCAGAGGACAAATCCTCATCTCAGACAGACTGAGCAGCACGTTCAGAGTCTGATTCAGTCTTTTCAAGAGACGCCTTTGGCACATACCAAAGAAGATCTGGGGCATCAGCATATTTTGGAATTAATTCCCATGAAGGCAATGTTAAATCCAAGGGTGCAAGCCTGTATTAGTGAGAAATGATTCAGATATTAATTGCGCCTTACCGCTGGTGATACTGTATGACCGAATGAGGTAAAAAGAGAAGGAAATGGCATCTGGTTTACTTCAAATATTTCAACTTACACTGAACAAGTTTCAGTTGTTCACTGAATAAACAGCAGTAAAATGTCTTACAAACAAAATAACAGAAAAAAGCCCACAAATACAGGCAGATACGTTCCAAGTGACTGGGAGATACCTGAAAATCTTTTGACAGAGTTTGTGTCACCACTTACACACCACAGTCAATGATTTTATACCAAATCACTGCAAACCAGTGTTCTATATTATCACTCCCCCCAAAATTTCTTGGTGTTACTCCCAGTTGAGCAGGGAATGTGGGTTTAGTGAATTACTTGTTTAGATGAGTTCTTAGGGGGTTTTCGCATGTATTGTAAACCTGTTTCAGCCTGAACTCACAGTCACGTTCCGTGTTTCTATTCTTATACTGCATAAGTAAACCATTAAAAATAAAGTTTTGGCTGTATGAACGTAAATCCATTTCCCAAAAATAGGCTGTGATGTCTGCTTGTAGTCTGCTATATTGGCAAATATCCACTAACTCCTGTGTTACATGTGTAAAATTGTTCTGCTCAAACACAGAGGTATTTAAGTACTCAAAGGAAAAATATTTTACGGTGCCTGGGCTGTTCTGGTCTTCAGGTTCTGTCTCAAGGAGTAACCAAGCAAATAAGGTTGTCGTAGAACCTTTCTTAAGAGCAAATAAAAGTAAGATTTTTTTATGACATCAGAAGATTTGCCAGACTGTGGGATGTAAATCAAGGCACAGATCAGAGAGGATGCTGAGGATGAAGGAGACAGGCAAGTAAACAAATGGGATCCTAATCAGTTTGTCTCACAAAGCAGGTTTACGTAAACCACTTTCTTCCCTACCTGGTGCACTTCTGCAAACTGTTTTTTCCCCCTGCTGCCCATACCGATTTGTACCACACGCTCATGTTACGCCGGCGGACAGACTGACGCTTGTCCCAGTGAAAACAGCCCTGACCGTAAGAGCTCTTCCTACTCTCCTGATGCTGTCTGGCAGAGATGTGAATTCATCACACAGAGCAAACTTCAAAGCAGCTCGGGAGGTTCTCACAGCGTTGGAGAGCTGGAGCTGCTAAATCTGCAGTGCCCATTTGGGAGAAATCCTGTGGATGCTGGAAATCCCATAGATGCACCCTGTCTCCATAGAGAAATACCAAGGACACAGAGGGTGACCCACGGCCAGGACCCAAAATTCTGGGCGTGCAGGGTCAGGCAATGTGACAAACAGCAGCTGAATCTGATACACAATTTACTAATTCAGTCTCATTATACCACAAATCCTCAGCTAGCTAAAAGCTCCACCCAAAGTGCCAGACTTTATTTTAAAACACGTCTTTTATATTTTCTTCTCTGAAATGTCACACACCAGAAACGTTTTACAATGACAATAAAGGAGGGATGACACCACAGCAAAGAACCACAAGTCGCAGAAATATTTATATGCGATGATGACTGACACAGTAAAGATTCGCCCCTCTTTGGTAAACTGCTGCTTTTTCAAGAGAAGGGAAATAAATCTACTAACCTTAGTACAAATATCTCGATTATTGCTCATTTTCTTTCTTTTTCTTTTTTTTTTTTTTTCCCCCCCACAACCACGCACATACATTACAAGAAGTTGTCTTGCACGTGCAGGGACTCCTTCCCTTCTTTCCATCCGTAATACAGGCAGGGTGACACGCTTTATTTCCCCTGCCTTGGTCCCCAGAGACTGCACGAGAAGAAGAGAAGGCAGCGTTTGGATGAGCTGCTGGCAGGGCTTTTTCAACTCCTTGTGCTGACCGGGAGTTTCTAGCGCCAAGCTGCACTCCCTGTCACCTGTTAAATAAGTTGAGATTTGCAATTAGGAGTGTTCTTTGGGACTTAGGGCACCGGCGCTGTGCCTCGTAGTGAGGATTTTGAGCAAAATCGTGTGTTTGCTTTGAGCGTGCCCTGCAGTGTACCTGGTCACCCTCTCGTTTGCCGCTTTCCCTTCGGTGTTGGGGAAAATAAAAGCTCGTGCACACGTGGAAGCAACGGCTAATTTCAGCCCTAGGAAAAACGCGTGGCAGGCTCTCCTCCTGGTGCTGTTAGCCTTCAGCTGCGAAAAATACTATTACAAAAATTCAAAGATAGCCAAAAGCAATTTCCAAACAAGCAGAATCATATATTATATTTCCATATACCTCTTATAGTGCGTGAGGATAAGAGTGGCTCCGTAATGGCATTATAAATATAGCAAATTAATGGTGGATGCAATGCCAACACCTTGTCGTTATGCAAATTGGAACGTCGGCAGAAATGGTTATTCAACAATCCCCTTCAAAGTAACCAGGCGCCTAATGCTGCTCATTACATCTAAACTAATTAGCACCACATTTAAACAATTGTAATGAGCTTTTTCCTTAAGCCCCTGACAGAGGGGATTCCTGACGCTAATGCAAAAAGCTACGAGCACTTGGCACAGGAGCACTGGGGTTCTGCTCAGTGCACCGGCAGCCAGAAAAGCAAGGAGAAGTCGACCCAAAAAGGCAAACGACAATATTTAAGTTACAGACATTTAGGGATGGAGAAACAGACTGCACTGGAGTAAAGGCTGGTTCTGTTTGCCCAGGCTCTGGTGCCACCTATCCCCAGCACGACCACCACTGTGCCCTCCTCCCAGCACAGCAGAACCCACTCCTGGACCGCTCTCCTGAGCTGGTACCACATTTAAGCTCTGTACTACCCCAGACCTAGCTTATAATAGGAAAGGCTCAACAAGAACACAAATTAATTTCTTTCTCCACTCCACCAGCTTTGAAGAAGAAGGGAGGGAAAGCATCAGCTCAAAATCATGAGTAATTAATAGCTCTCTCCCCTTCTTTTCCTTTAGGGGTAGCATCAGCCTCCCGCAGCTGGAAGGACAGTAACTTTCTCCATTTTGGGATCTCTAGCATCAATTCCAGCTGAAGGGGTCACCAGTGCTGCTGGCTGGGGAGGGTCCAGACTGATCTTGATCTAGGCTGCTGCTCTGAGGCCTCAGTCTCTGTCGGGGCTTCCCACCCTTTCTTAGTTCCTTCTACTTCTGTAGAGGATTTAGTAACAGAAAGGACCATCACCACGTCCATTTACGATGGGTGCTCCTAGGGCTCTGAATGTACCAACAGGCTCTGATTTGTCTCTTTAGCCTTTCACCATCTTTCTCTGTGTCCTCATCCCATGCCCTGTCAGGTGTTGCAGGGCTGCACTGCTACGGCACGGCTGCGTCACCTTGGGTCCCACTGCCATGGAGCCGGCTAAGCTACGTGAGACCTAACCCAGGTAAGCTACGGGAGACCTAACCCGGGTAAGCTACAGGACACCTAACCTAGGTCTCTGCCCTGAGCCCTCCAGCTGGTTGCAGGGGAACCGTGAGGAGATGGAGTCCCTTGCTTAAACTGTGGCCTAAGTGCTGTGCTCGGCTTTGTACATCACTGAGCCTCACCCTGCACTTGCCTCTAGACCTGCTTTTTGTCCCAATGGATTTTCAGATAATTGCTGGCTGGCAGCTGGCTCTGTTACTATCACCAAGCTTAGTGGGTTTTTTTTTTTTTGTTTGGGTGCTGTGGGTTGGTGGCCCTTGTCAGGGAGGCCACTGCCCCCTCCTGCCTTCACCTTCCACCCCTGGCTCCCCTCCCCCTGACAGCTGGAGCCCCTACCCTGTCCTTCCTTTCTCACTTTGCTAGGGGTTTGACTTCACTCCACTCTCCCAGCACTGTGGAGTTTTCCTTAGGCGCTGAATGGGACAGAACTCTCTTTCATGTTTCCAGGTGCAAATTCAAGTGTTATTTTCACCCAGGAGCAAGATGTTGATAGCTGTTTTGGTTTTATTTAAGTGTAGCTGTCCCAGGGCATCCCAAAACAGACATAGGGAGAAACTGTTCTCCAGTAGTTACCGGAGTAACGGCCTTCTCTCAGGCTGTGGTGTCCAAGAGGTCCCAAAGGCTGGTCTTCTCGCTGGTGACAATTCCTGCGAAGGAGCTCTTTCCTGAAGCCATGAAACTCAGTGGCGTTTTCCACAGTATGTGTCCAGGGAGCAAGGATCCAGATCCAGCACTCCCTTGCGCCACTCTGGGGCCTGTCTTTTGGACAGCTCTTTTTTACCCTACTGTGGTTCAGTTTCAGTTCCCACAGGAGAACGGGTGACGCAAACCGTCTCCCTCCAGCTCCCTTGCATGTCACTCGCTGTCTCCTGCGAGGGGATGTGGGACCATCACCTCCCAGGCTGAGAAGGGACCTGGAACTCCACCTCGCCTGAATGTGCGTTCCAGCATTAGAGCTATTAGGTGCACCATAATGCCTCTGCCTATTTAAAACCGGTGATTTTTGTACAAGCTATGCATTTGGTGGGTGTTAGGCAAGGTGTGAAAATACGTGCCAGATCAAGCCTTCTCAAGTGCTCATACAATTCTCTCCCTGGGTCTCATTAGGGTTAACCAAGAACTCTGGTCTAGGGGGGAAGGCCAGTGCAGCTCACAGCACGTACAGACCCTCAGGGGCCCAGGAAACTTAAAGCATTTCTTGGGCTGCAGTTTTGGCACCCAGACCTTTCTTGGGCCAGTTCGCAGAAGGTCCCTCTCTATGCCCACTTGCTACTCTCCGTGGTCAGACCATACTGCAGAGGCATCAAGTTTTCCTACGCGGCAGTATCATTTTAAAAGGCATGGTTTTAACCAACCAATTTTCATCCAGATGTCCTTACCTTTCCTGATGCGTAACCTACAGATGCATTTACATCACCTCCATGATTAAACCCATTAATGTGTTTAATAGCACCGGATGAGCTGCACACATGGCTGCACCAACAGCCAGGTATTTGCAGGAGTGTTAGAGACCACCAGATGGCTATCTCCGCCAGACTGTTTTGATACTTGCTGAATTGAGTTTTCACTGGCTGGGTTCTTGAGATCCAATACTACTTCTTGCTTCTGGCTAGTAGCTCCTTACAATTAGGAACATTCTTTTCGCCCACTTCCACAGCCATTTTAAGTGGAACAGGTTTATGTTTTGTTTTCCACAAAAGATAGATGGTTTTTTTCGATCATGTCCACCCTGAACTCACTGATGCCCTCCCCAACCTGCAATCTGTTTTACATGGCGTGATGCACTGTCCATGCAGAACCGCTTACAAATACTGTCTTTGTCTTGCTTCCAAAAAAACCCACCCCAAACCCAAACAAATCCTTTAAACGTCATTTCTGAGAGCTTTTAAGGGTAAGAGTTTCCTAATAGAACTCTTCAGCCAGACCTGGATTGCTAAAGCCAAGCCTCAAGTAAGTTTAGAGAAAACAAAATCGCAAGGTATCCTGCAAAAGATGAGTATGGACCCATCATCCTGCCTCCATAACTCCAGAGGGGACGTGCTGAAGGATTATTATTCAGCAGTCCTGCTCACAAACTCCGTACCAAGCTCCCTTACATCACCAAGTGCTTTGGATTAGAGGGCCAGACCCTTCATTCCAACCTTAAATGGCACTAAATTCACAGACCCTGTAGCCTTTTCCTTCTGGGCTTTCACTTCCCAGATGCAACTGTGTGCTCAGGTAAGAGTAACCGTGGAGAAGACTTTGCCTTCAGTTCTTGTTTTACCACCGAACCAGCACTCGTTATACAAGGATGACTCAGATACGCCAGCACAGCTCACTCCAGCTCAGAGCTACCATGTCCTTTCAGAGGTACAGAACTTCCAACCTGTATTACAAATACTCACCTTAACAACACTCCAAGGGCCACATCATCCCAGGTATTTAGGTACCTGGAAATCATATGCTGTTATCCCCAGTAGGTACAAGTACGTTACAGTACAATTGCAAAGGCATTTGAGTGAGTTATAAAGACAAAAATGCACAGCAGAGATTACGTGAACGATACTTGTATTTTTCTTTTTTTTTTTTTTTTTTTTTTTTTTTTCCCAGAACAACCAAGGACAGGAATAGAAAAGCTCCGGGAGAAACATCACACAGACAGTTTAGCACCTGAGATGTTTGAAGAGCTAGTGAGCTCGGAGACCTTGAATTTGCAAACTGCTGTAAGTAAAGTGATGCACAAAGAGGTGCGATGTCTCTAAAACATAGATTAATTTACTTTGAACTTAAAAGGATTTCTATTTAATGAAGGTATGCTGGATCTCTGGCATCTTTAGATGCCTTTTTAAAATTATGCTCCAGCAGAGCTACAGATAAACCCAGGAAAAGGAGAAAGCTCCTAAAATCCTCTGAATTGTGTCTACTGAGAATGCTTAAGTGGCAAAATTTAAGACCTGTTTTGTGTATATGTGCTGAGTTGCCCTCGTAGAGAAATGATTTGATTAAATGAGGCAATAATTAACATGGGAGGAGAAGCAGGGGTTTCTCAAGCACTGGATGAGGGGAAGATGCATGCTGGTAAGAGGCCAGGCTAGCATAAAGGCAGCGCTACGGAGGATGCGTGTTTAACACGTTGTCCCATGAAGAGTCAATGGTCTTTCTTGCTTCGAGGCAAAAAGGAAAAAAAAAAATCCTATCTAACTGAGCATATTCCCCACTTGACAAGGAAAGTTCTTGGAACAAAACCAGTAAATAAAAAAAGCAGAAGAACTTAAAAAAAGGTCATCACTAACCTGGCCCAGAGCCCATGCACCTGTGTCTGAGTTAACCAGCTGGGAAACCTTAATTCTGCAAATCGTCTTACAGCATGGAAGAAGCACTCCAGAAAAGCACCTTTTTGCATGCGTGTGTGTTTTTAATAAAGAAAGGGGGAGAGCATATAGGATCAGGTTTAACTGGCGAATTGGACACGCATGTCCAGATAGGAAATTTCATCTGATAATTCTAGAACTGATGAGACTGAGCAACATCATAATGGAGCGTTACTTTCTATGTACATTTTTTTTTTCTCACTGATTTCTACCATTTCCATTTCCAGTCTCACCGTTGGGCTTTTTTTTATTTTACTAAAGGCCTAAAATGGGAACTCCATGGGGTAAAGCGCACCTACTGTTCGCTGGAAATTTTCTAGTGCTGACATCTCAGCAGTGGATTCAGCTGACCTGGTGATCAACTTGGTTTGTCCTTGCCTACATTTTCCCCTGAAGCCTTCACTGCCATGTTAGCTAGACTGATAGCTGGAGTGGCTTTGCTTTCCAGTGCAGGAGGTGTGTTTTTAAATTCTTACTTGCAGTTGGCTATTTATCAATTTCTGGTAGTTTAGAAGTACATCTTCTAAATACCCGTGTTGAAGAGGAGAATGTCTTCCAAACTGCAGAGCTCTTGCAAGATAAACTATCAAGATTCAGCCTTAATCGCTTTCCAAGTGGTACTTGTGCAAGTCAAGAGGTATTTGGCAGAACTGTAAATTAGCTTTTGTCTGAGGTGGTCAGAAGCTACACTGAGGAGTTTAAAATTTTCTCCTTTTTAAATTCTTATAGACTTTTGATCCATGAGGAGACACCTCTAACAGGTGACTAAGCCAGTGCTGTAGAGAATCCATTCTAATTTGTATTCAGTATTTTATTGAAGACTTCTGCAGTTCACTTTGAAATTGATTTTCAAACACTCTATCCTCCTTGATATTCTGGATTTCCTTCACCCATCAAACTGTATGAGACCTTGCAAGAGCACAACTGCTCAACGTTTGGTTCGCTCTGCTTAAGACATGACTGCAGCCAGCAAAGCGGGTTTGGGAGATCTGGTGAAGTACCCAGCTGATAACAACAAACCACGTTGGATCCAGCCACTTGATCTCAGCATGTCTGTTCAAATTCCCTGGAGTTAGAAGAGGCCAGATGCTTGTGTTTGTATCTGGATCCTTAGATGCACTCTCAGGCTTGAGACTGGTGGAATTTTCACTGATTCAAGCCAGGCAGTTCACCAGCACAGTATTCCACTCAAACAATTTTTAAAACCTCATACCTTCACTTTGTTACTAGAGCTTTTTGGTATCAGTTAGATTGCAGCACATTCTGAGCATCTCCACAAGCTTTCACAACATGCTTTCCACATGCAGTTCTGAAAGATACCGGGACACCATCTTGGGAAGACAAGAAGCAGACCAGGATGAGCTTGGTCATTTCAGCTTCTCCACCACCACAGATACCAACTTTGAATTAGTTCCTGGATTTCAGTTTGCCGAAAATCAAACTCTACTCCACTGATTATCTGAAGGCATCAGTTGATTTGGATTTTTTTTTGCATGTACACAAGAGGTCTTCAGAGGTACTGCAGGAGGCACCTCATGTGGTACACTTTCTAGATCAGTAGGCTTAGCAAATACTGTGTGTGTTGCCATCTCTGGTAGAAATATAACTGTTTCTAAGGCGTCTTTTTTCTGAAGGCATGAAAGTGGAGGCAAACTACAACACACACGTTGGCAAAGGAGGTATAAATTAAATTACACCCTTAGGAAGGAAAAAACCCGCCCACAAACCTGAACATTTTACCCAGAGTATGTACAAGTCATAAAACATGCTCTATTTCATGTACATTTCAAATAATTATCAACTTGTTAAAGGCATTCCATACCACCACATCTTTGCCAAAATTAATGTTCATTTCAAATAAGTTAAAGTTGAAGACAATTTAAAAAATTACCCCAGTAAAAATCCACCCAGCACAGTATTTCAGTGTAAATATGAAGATCTGTGATAAAGGTTTTGTGCAGTTGTGCTCTTGCAATAAAATGAAGGGCAAAGAAGATGATTAACAATTTAATTCAGCGCATAGTTAAACTGGTTGGCAAACTTCTCGTGCTTTCTTTGGTCCACTCGGTTCATTGCTTTCACCACCCGTTTCATAGCACCTCTGAAAGAGAAATAAAAAAAAATAATAAAACCAGTTATGTTGATTCTATGCAATCTCAGAGAATGTTTATGAATGTTGGGGGAAAAAAAATGAACTATGATTAATCACTACCATGCTTCTGAACACTGCACTGATGAGGCTGAACAAATTTGTCTTGTTAACTAAATTAGCTGCAGCAATACAAATAGTTTAATTCAGCAATGATTTTATTAACAGGAGTAAACAAATTAAAGTCTTTCAGTTTAATGGCTGTGCATTCCACCCTCCTGGCATTATTTCTGATAGTTTGCGAGTTTGATTTTCAAAAGCACCTAACTGCTCTCGGGGAAAAAATAACTAAAAGTATCTAACAGGATCTAAAAACCCTAATATTTAGAAACCCTTATGAAATCCAACCTGCAGATCTAGAATGTTTTTGTGGGGGGGAAGGGCTTGCTTTTTCAATTTTCACTGTAACTCATTTAGCAACTTCCCTTTCACAGGTTACTAAAATCCCATTTCATCAGCTGTGGGCAGAGTAAGGCTCTTGCTCACACCAGCAGCATCCCCATTCCTGAGCAGCAACTGTTTAATCCATAAGCACAACACTGGTTTAGGAAGACACCAGAGAGTCTCATGTATCTCTATGCAGAGAGATAAATTATTGCTCCAGAGCAGCTAAGTGCTTAGAGTTTAGCATAGTCAGGACAGTATGTCCAATATCTTATTCTTTACATAAAATGGAATGGGATCTCTGCTACCTCATGACGGTCAAGCGCTCGAGCCCTCTGCAGTGCCTGCTGCACTCGAAGAAGGCTCTGGAGCATTTTTCAGGTTCAAAAAGCAAATGAAGGAATGAAATTTGGAGCTCTAAGCTTTCTGGTGCTCCTAAATCTGGTGAGGGTTTGCCCCCACGTTGCTGCTCATTATTCGCTGCCGCTGTTTTCTCTCAGCAAAGATGGTGCCCAGAGATTTCTCCTCTTTTTGGAGTGACTGCAATGCTTTTGAACTGGGTGATCGAAGACACCTGCATTTTTCTCCCCCCCTCCCCGCCCAACTTCCAAGTGAAGACCACGCAGCTGAGCTTTTGAGGGTGAGGAAAATGATGCCTAGCCAGCATGAATAGGAGCAGGAGATTCTCATAAAAGGCATAAAGAGAGCAGGCCCATATATGCTTTAACTGGTAAATGCTCTGTTGCATATATCTGCCCCCACAGAAACTTATGGTAGCTGTTGTGCACAGCTGCGTGCATCTTGCCTAGGGAATCTGGTTCTTCACTGGATTCTAGAGTTCCCACTTTTATTGGTTACTTTGGGTGCCTCTAGCACAAAAGCTCAGAAATCCGAGGCTGGTATCTGCAGGTGTGTTCAGATGTCACCCTGCCTCTGTTTATGAAGAAGGAACTTCTCTCCTAACACACCTCTGCAGACCCAGATGCTCTGCCAGCACAGGAGGTACGCCAGCTAAAGGCTTGGTTTGAGGGACTAAGTCCCATTTAAGAACATGGCACTGACTGACATCTCCTTTGATTTCTATATCAGAAATGCAGTCGGCAAGTTCCATCATGCAAAGTGGATGGCTTCAAGTCTAGTGCTGTTGGACTCTAGGTTGTCACAGTCTGCCTTTATCACTTCTGAGGGTGCTGCAAGCTGTGCAGTAAAATGAAGACAAGACATCCACCTGGTAGCGTGCACCAGCCTTTTTCAGGATCAGGCCCTGCCCACTATTCCAGCTCTGCTCCTGTGGTTATCTCTGAGAGGCAACTTGACTTCTGTTATAGATAACTACTCTCTGTAACGGCTTCATTTTGAAAGCCATTTTGAAACATCTGAAAACAGAGGATACTTCTTAATAATGCTTCTAAATGGTGGGATTAAAGATTTTCTCAGCAGCAACTGTAATGAAAACCAACGCTCTGAAAAAACACCTTGGAAGAGGTACACTTTTAAGAAAATTCTGCCAATAAAGTTACCAGAGTAAGGAAAATGTGGTCATGGTTTTGCACTTCAAATATTGCCTAATTGGTAGGAGAAAAGTGAGCCTTTAGCAGCGCAGAGTGGCCTTGACACTTTCATGTCATGTAGGTTTTACATTAGCACCACTGGATTGTGCGATACTGTAAATGAAATGAGATCCCACTTTGATGATCTGTGTGCAATTTCACTTAACTTTATTGGCAGACTAGAGCCTGGGTTTATCACCTATACATTTCAAGTAATTTGGGGTTGTTATAAGGAGCCAAGGTTATCATCTTGTTTAGTGCTGCAGAGCATGAAACCTATTAAAACATGACAGGTTTGATTCCCTATGCCTGGCACTAACACACACTCAAAATCATTAGCAAAAACCATAGTAAACCAAAACCAGCTCTTTAAATTTATTTTGTTAAAGCCGATATGAAATTCTGATCATTAGAACTGTATGTCTGTGACTTCTAACTAAGATCAGGTAACATGAGAATTTCACAGAAAACGTGCTATTTCTGTAACTAAAAGCAATGTGGATTTAGCTTTGTTAGTAAAACCATTACATCAGAAAAGGGAAAAATAGAGTTTAAACAAACATCGGGCCTTGGATGCTGTTCAACTCATCCAAAATGTCGAGGGAATAATCCAGCATTGATTATTTCATAATAATAATTTTGCTTTTTTGATTTGACAGCATTAGACTTTTCACTTTCCTTTGACTACTTCATTTTTGACATGTGAAACTCTTTAAATAGCTGCAGCTGCTTCCCATTTGATAAAGACCAGAGCATGCTTAGGCAAATTTATGTTGCAGCCACATCTAACCAAGACTAGCTATCAGAGACAGCGTAACAGAGTGGACATACGAAGCGACCAGGCGTTCTAAAACCCATTCAGCTTGGTGGCTTGGTAGGCTCCCACGTCCAGCTGAGCTAGCATGCCTCCTTTAAAGTTAACTCATGTATGTCTCCAGAAGTCATGGGCACCCCTTTGTTTGAAATGTCTAAATGCCATTGCCATCCAAACAGTTTCCTCCCCAGCTAAACGCAGGCCAAGAGCTACTGTTTGCACATCTGCTGGGAGGAAAGGGAGATGTATAGAAAGAGCACCATTGCGGGAAAAATATTGTGTCCACGTGTCTCTGGTACAGGGAATAATCACCTCCAAACTCTTACACTAAAGAAAGACCTGCAGCAGGTTCCAGTCCTTGATATTTAAAAAAAGACAGTGGGGGTTAAGTGAACAAGGACCCTAACACAAGGTTCCAAATATTTTTCTTAATCAACTGAATGCGTTTTCTGTAGAGAAGGAGAAAAATGCAATGACAGTGTGTCACTGAATAATACACAGGAAGGGATCACTGCGTGTATGTACTGGACTGGAAGGCAACTGCATCAGGCCCAGCCAGCAATTCAGTATTCCCAAGAGTGAGAAAAAATACACAGGACACCCAGGCAGCAGTCAGAAGTTTGGGAAGGTCTCTGAGCATACACCAGAGGCTTGAGGGCAACTGCCAAGCCACTGCTACATGACAAAAGCCAAGGGTTTTTGGCAGATCCTTTTATTAATCGAAGTTCTAGCTCAGGGCAGCCCATATTGGGCTTTCAAAGGAATAACTTCATTATCACTCCCTCTACACTACCACAGTGTGTCTGATGCTTTTAAGTTGTGTCACTCTGAACACGTTATCCTCTTTCCAGATCTAGTACTGTTTGCACACATAAAGTAGCACCCATCTGATTAATAATGATCATCCAGAGATCCACTACAGCAATTAAAGGAGTAAAAAAAAATAAATTGAGAAAAAAAGTCTTTCATAAGGAAATTTTGTAAATTAGCTGGAAATGATTCTCAAAGAAATAACGCCGGTCATCAGTACCTGCTACTCTTTAACCTCCAGAGACATGGAAAGCATTTCTGCTCTGCAGTTAGCAAAGTTGTTTAGCAAAGGCACATTAATGTAGAAACAGAAAGTACTGTTGAAACAAAGAGAAACAGCAACTTAACAGGCTTTAGAGAACGTAAGCATCTTACTTATTGAAAACTTTCTTTTCAAGCCGGGAACGAGAGGTGTTAGCTTGCTGCTTCAGGTCTGTCAGATTTGGATATTTTTTCTTCTTCCCTTTCTTTTTCCCTCCTTTTTCATTATTTTTAGAGGAACCAAGATCCACTCCTGTAGCTGCTTCAACTTCTCTCATGAACTCTGGATCCCGCCACTCTGTTTAAAAGAAAAAGCATGCCCTTTGAAACTCCAAACCCAGGTAGAATTTGCAGTCTCCTAAGGTATGGGGTCTTGTCACCGCTAGGCGAGGACAGAGTCACTGCTGTAAGTTGCATACGCGAAGGAAGGGGAGGATAAAGCAGTTCGCCAAAATGACAGGTCTGGATGAAAAACCCCCTGCCAGTCTGGGATTAGTACCTATTATTAGTGGCTAAAACTGCTCTGTAGGAAGACTTAAGTCAAGTTTTCTCAGTAGCACAGTAGCAAAATTCCAAGGAAACTATTCCATGTAGTAGAGGTGACATGAACACAGTGATTATTATTTAGAAATTGAACAAAATACCAACAGTGTAGCTGAGGGACTTATATTCAGAAATAAATTCCGAATAAGCTTAAAAATAAACCTAAAAAGTTGGAATATGTCAACTTTTGAGCAGAGTGGGGGTGACAACATTGTAACTTTTCTGCATCAAAGAATCAGATCTGCTTCAAAACGTGAACTGGCATTGGACACCTAAATAGCATGCCCGAAAGACAACATGACCCTGTTGCCATGAGCCCCAATCTTGCATCTGAAAAAGATACTACTTTTTAGGTATCCTATATTTCCTCAGTTTAATTATCCAAACCAAGTTTCTTCTCTTGACAATCACACAATAGTTGATTTATCTCATCACAGACTTGTTTTACAGTTTTATCAAAACCTTAATGCTTCAGAATCCAACCATACACTCTAAATAGATTCTAATCATAGATGCCACCATGGAAAAAGCATGCACAATCCTGACTGTAAACTCTTTAGGAAGCAGTGGTCTTTCACCTTTAGTGTAGAGCCTTGCGTATCAAAACAAGGTAACATAGTACAAGGCAGAAAGTAAAAATGTGGCTAGAGGATGGGTATCTTCAAGTGGAAATTTAGAAAAATGGCATTGCATTACAAAGATTTTGACATACAGGTTGGAAAAAATGTAGCAAGAACCACTTCAGAGTAACATGGTCCAAACTCAGCATAAACATCAGAATCACGTATTTTAACAACCAGTAATTGCCACCCATTTGTCATATAGTTTCCCATATGTCAGTCAGCCTTTCTTGCCCGCAGAAATTGTAACACCAAATGTCTACTACCTGTATTTAACATCAATGTAGATACAGAAAAATAAACAGTCCTAAACGACTATACAATTTCACTTATATACCAAGATGCTCACAATGTGACAAATATTGGCAATAACGTGTCAGAAAGGTCAGAGGCAATGTCCCCATTTAAGAACATGGTGTTTAGGAACACCAGAGCAATTTTCCAAGGAAAGGTTAGATCTAAGCTACTATGATATGTGAGAGCAAGGACAGATTAAAATCCAACACACCAAAAAGCACGAGGAAAATGAAGCTGTGCAAGAACTGAGCAGGAGGAGTACAGAGGGAGAAAATAGACCACATATACTTGATAGATCATAAGACCTCACGGACTTTATTTTTTTTTTTTTTTAAGTGAAGGAATACAGAACAGCACAATTCAGATACAGGAACGATTAATCCAAGATTAAGGAAAACTGTCTAAACAGTTTATCTCCCAGTAATAAGAAGGCGTCACAGTTTAGGAACCCAGTGAATGGAGCAATTGTTTAAACACAACGAAAAAACGCCGGCATCCAGTAGAGATGAAATGAGCATTTGAGTAAAATGAAGGAGCAATTTAAAAGCTTTTGAGAAAAATCAATAGAATGCCAGGGAAGAGCAGCCTTTTTGAGCATTGATGGGCCCCTAAAGCTCTTCATACATTGTTACTGAGTTTAGCAGCAGGGAAAAGAAAATTACACAGTTTGCAGGGGTAGGCGGGAATCAATACTGTAGTTAGTAAAGAGATGCTATTTCACATCTGACTGGCCAGCGGCCTGCCTTCACCAGCCTGTCCTGATACCTGTTTGTTAACAAGTCACTAAGGGCTGAAAAACCAGATACTCTTCAGGGCTGACACAAAAAATAGGCACTTAATTTGCTCCTGTGTGCGAACTATTGGAAAAGGATGAACGCTGCAGATTAGCAGGTCAGCGTAATCCCACCTGAATTCGTTGTTTCAGGACCAAAGAGCCCAAAGCACCATTTTGCGGACATTAGCTGGAGTTTAAAATTCTATCCTAAGTTAAAAAACGCTCTATAATATCAATGACAGTGTTGTCAAAACATAGTCATTATCACATGAACTGTATTACCTTTACATAATTGTTTTCCCTCCCCTTCAACCACATCAGGATGAAAATAAACCTACCATCCAATAGGAAAAAGATGTAGGAAGAATTTTGATGCAATTTAACCACGCAACTCATCCCCAAGTTTTAACGTTTGGCTTTTTTCAAATGGTCTTCATTAGCAAATGATGTCAATCCTAAGACCAAAGCACTTGCTGTAAGGAGTGGGTCCCCATTTGTGTATTTTCCATTGAAGCACTGCTCAGACTTGCTTCAAGTCCTTTGCAAAAAAACCCAAACCAAACCCCAACAGAAACCAATCAAACACCCCCCCAAACCACAAGCCCCAAATAAACAAACTAAAGACCATTTTAAAAGGTTTATTAAAATATTGTAAAATTAATATAAAAATACTGAGGCACAGCAAAAAAGGAAGCAACAAAAAGCAGTGGATAAAAGTATTTAGTGACATCTGGTGTACATATGGCTTTAGAAACCTGTAGGGTTTTGTCCAGTAAATTAAGTGCCATAGCTTGTTCAGTATCTCCCCAGCCAGACGGCATGGACCTTTGTATGACATCGCAGCTTAACAACGGCACTCAATAATGCAACGCAGCAATGTCAACACTGGTTTGGGACTAACATACACATCCTTGTGGGCCAGAGGTGAGAAGCCTCTAACAACACCGTGCTGACACTGTAATAAAAATAAATATTACCTCTAGCCTCCAGCAATGGCAATTTCACAGGGGAGGAAAAAAAAAAAAAAAAAAAAAAAAAAAAAAAAAAGATAAAAACCCAGCATTAACCCCTTACAGCAAGCCAACAGCGGCAAAGAGACAAACTGCCAGGGAGGAGATGGGGGAGCAGGAGCAGGCGAGCCGGGTGGACTCTTCCCATAGGAATGGTGAGGAAAAGACTGCATGGGG
>NW_009258820.1:455489-476003 GCF_000687185.1 Egretta garzetta
CCCCCAGAAAGGGAAATTCAAAGGGGAAGAAAAAAAAAAAAAAAAAAGAAAATCAATGTTTTTCAGTGCAAGTGATTAGTTTCTAGTTTGAAACTAGTTGCTCGAGAACACCTACTAGTTTAATTTGCTACTTTTAGTTTGCCATAACTACGTTGGGAACTTTCCTTTTTAGCACCACATCCTCACCCCTGGCCTGGTTTTCGCTGTGACAGTCCATCTGTGCCCATGCTGTGGGCTGGATGCCAGTTTAGAGCACTTCGCTCCACCTGGACAGGGATGGAAACTGCCTACAAATGTAGCACTTCTTGACACATGCAGACACCAGAAGGTGTTCAGGAACTGCTGCGTTTGCATGGTGCTGGCAATTGCCAAGCACGGTCATTCGAAGATGGCCAAATATGTATTAAAGGAAACTGGGTGAGTCAGTTGCATGTTTAAATGCACATTCATTCAACACAGCTCTTTACACTCTGAAGGGGTTTTGTGGAAGGTTCAGTAACCTCATTAATAATATATATATGACTGAAACTGGTGAAATACTGAGTCAGAGCTTAAGAGGGAACTAACTCCTTAAAGGGAGCATACTACAAGATATCAAAATGATAAAGCCTATGGGTAAGTTTAATTAGAATGCAGACTACTCACCTAAATAAATAGCCTAAACCAGAGAAAACTAAGACCTGCTGGAGGAAGGCAGATTAAATAGAAGCTTTGAAAACTAATCTGTCCCCTCCGATTATACACTGTCTTCGCTGGATAGATCCCTCTCTCCCATCTTGCTGTGCAGTCCATCAACTTCCAGTAGCTTTCTGGTTGCAGTCTCCCTGGCGCTCTGTGAAAATCTACCTTCTGTCCATCACTAATGAGGCTTAGTTGTACTATTACAAAAAAGTCTCTTATTCCCCTTGGAAGTCTTCCTGCCTGTGTATTCATTGGTTTCCGTCTCTCTGATCACCTGCATTCCATACCTAGAAGTCCAGAGCTGGCTAAAAATGCCCAAATAATCTCGGGGAAGGATGAGCCTTCCCTCCAGAGTGTTCCACGCCTCAAAGCAGCAGCCAGGATGCAAGGAGAAGGCTATTAGTGTTGTTGCCCATCCCCATTGTTTAAAAACAAAATCCAGAGTATTGCACAGCAAACTGTAAACAATCAAACAGCAAGGCCCTGCTTGCTCCCTTCCTCAAGCCCATCATGAACATCACATCATGGCTATTAGAACAGCCAGACTAATCACAATGCCAATAAAGTAAAGCCCAAGGTGAGGGCTTTCCTAGTTCAGAGTATTTTCTAGCCATGCTGCACAGATGCACAGCACAACAAGGCCAAGAATTGTCCTTCTAAAACACAAGTAGTAAATGAGCAGAAATAGGAAACATTGAATATGATAGATATGAACAGATGTAGGAAAAACATGTTCCTGCATTGTGACAAAAAACCCCCACTCTGCCAATATTTGTGGTTACACAGTGATCCTAGTAATATTATCATTACATTACATAAATCACAACTGTTAGGGACCAGCAAGATTAGATGACTTTTCAGAAGCATGGGAACAGTTACATTTCCCAGGAAACAGGTTTAATTGTCCTTAATAAACATGTTCCTTAAGATAAAGGCTATAATTTGTCTGTCTGAGAAGTGTTAGGAACATTATGATAACCACTGGAAATAAAGAACAAACGCAATGTTAACCTTATTCTGCGTCCACATGCATCCATGTTTACCACATAAGCAAGAATCACTGCAAATGATCTGCAAATTAAAATCAACAGGAATTTAAATGAGAGAATGGGGTTAGGAGCAAAACAGAAATATGATCCAGTTCTGTGGATGTCAACCTGTGCCTTCAGCAACAGAATAATTGTGTCTCTTCCTCCACATAGCCTGTCTCATTTGTTGTCCAACTGTGTACTAAGAATGCTGTCCAGCTTGTATCTACACTGTATCAACATATAGATACAATGTATACAGATACAATGTAGATGCAATGCATACAATATAGAGATATAATGTAGATACAATATGTTGTAGAGGCAATATATGAAAAATATATACAATGTAGACACAATATAGTGTATATATCGCATCTACAATATATAGACACAATATATAATTATTGTATAATAGTAAATATATATAGTAAATATTGTATACAATATATATACAAACACATATACAATAAAGATATTATGCTTACATTTAAAGCTTATCTCCCACTTCTGACTAGTAGTTTTACTTTTTTTTTTTTTTTTTTTTTTTTTGCTATGCAGACACAAACCTGGCTGAGCCGCTTGCTTCTCAAACCGCATCTTTTCTTCTCTGGCTCTGTCCTCTGCATTAACAGGAATCCCGGATTCATCCCGAGGAATTATCTTTCCATGGAAAGGGCACTTCAGACAAGAAAGCAAAGAAAAAAAGTCTCAAAACTTCTGAATGAAAATGCTTACCTGTTACTCAGCATAGCTTAGAGCCAGACACAAGAATCAAGCGACAAAACTTTACACTTGATCCCCAGTCCCCTTTAGAAAGTATCAGGATTCCCTTAAACATCGTGTGTTTAATATATTCAGAATCTCAAAGAAATAAGCTCTTTGTGATATGAATACCCAGTTTCAAGAGGCCAAGTAGCACATCCTGTCAAGTCTGGAACCAGGGCACCAATGCTGCACTGTGTTTTGTTGTTTACGCTATATCCCTATCCTGTAACAATCCCACTGAAAATATTTTAGTGCATTCAGATCCTTCAATCTCACGTAATACAGGAAGAACAAGGATATTAGAACAAAGTATTTAAGCAAAGTATTTCTGCTCAATAGTGCTCATAATTTGAGGCTGTGTAGGATTCAACTTTCACAAAACCTGATTTGTAAATCAAATCTCTTTGCCCCTTGAAACACCCACATTTCTAAAAACAGTTTGTAGCAAATATGCCTCTAAATGTGGAAAACTTTTTGGCAAACAACTAACTGTTTCTGCTCCACTGTCAGGTACTCAAACATCACAGTAACAGATATAATATAAATACTTATGATGAATGCCAAAATATTTGGGAGTTCTTTAAATGTAAACAGCTTCCGTACAGAAAGGATGCTTCTCATATGAAGCACACAACAGCAAACTTCTCCAGATACAATTTCCTTTCACTGCCTTGAGCTATATTTACAATGTGAAATGAACTTTCATGGACACGTTTTAAGGAGATGATCTCCACATAGCATGTACCCTGGAAGTTATGTTACTTGGTGCCCACCTTAATCCGATCTTGTCTTTCACACAGACT
The DNA here is from genome assembly GCF_000687185.1 of Egretta garzetta. NCBI lineage: Eukaryota > Metazoa > Chordata > Aves > Pelecaniformes > Ardeidae > Egretta > Egretta garzetta. Next base: position 458,770 of record NW_009258820.1, read on the forward strand.
TCCATCGGGCATTGGTGCTCGACATTTGTGTTTCACTGGTTCAAACTTGCCAGCAAATGTTATATATCTAGTTTTTAACATTTCAGTTATTTCTTTATTTTCCACCTCTTCCTCTACTTCCCTGGGTGCCCAAAATCGATGCTCAGAGGCAAATCTGGGAAAACAATGAAAGAACATTACTCACAAAGTTGTAAGAAAACACATAAAGATGCCAGTAACATCCCACGGTAAACTTACATGTAAAAGGAAGGGAAGCTTTACTAGTGAACTAGAAAAACCTAGGAACCTGCCATTATTTCTTACGATTCCTATATTACGAAGATGTTTTTAAAATATCACCAAAGCCTGTCTAGTATTGATTTCTTGTTTAACCTGCTAACCTATTACAAGCCGTAGCTCCGGTTCATGATCTGAAACTCAGAGTCAGTTATCCAATATCCAATTTAAGTGAATAACTTTGTAATTCTGTAGTTAACATTCTTCATAATAAATACTTCTATGATTAAACACAGAAGACAGACCAGGGAGGAAACAGTTTGATCTTAACTTGTCTGATCTTCTTCCTGGTAGCTGTATGCCTGTGGCAGCAGAGCAGCAGAAGCTGAAATCAGAGTATGTTGCAATATACTTGGACCAAGGAAGAGAGCAAATGATCAGCTGAGCATTATACAAATTCTTTCTTCCAGGTTTTCCTATACAGTGTCCATAAGCCTGAGAAACCTAGGGGGCGTTCCTCTCGGAAATTAAGCTAATCCATTGAAGATCTATTTTAAAATTAGAGATCTTGCCTATATTTACAGACAAATACAGGCAAATACACTCTTCGTTAATCTGGCATAAAGATTAGTACCATGCCAGTAGACATGGGAAGTAGGAGAGAAGGGGAGCAAGGACCCTTGAGTGGTGTAGTATTTTCAAATTTTCTCAACAGTATTTGTATCATTTCATTTTAGCCACCCTAGGCTGCCAATAGTCTATATTGAGACACAGGCAACCCCAGAGAGAAATTACCTGACGCGTTTTAGACACTAATCTTAGGAAACAATGACTGTCTCTCTGATGATAAATGTTTCTTTTCATTATTAGGAGGAAGAAATTAGGGTGACCAGCTTAACTTTAGATATCTAACTTCAAGAGATCTGAAATTAAACAACAACAATCCCATCTCAAATTTAAGGAAATATGAAGTTAAAGAGCACAAATACAGCTGAACTAAGCAAAAAAAAATTCCAGCCTGCATGTCTGCTGCTTATTACAAGCAAAATGGAGATATCTAGATGACAGATGTCTTGATAAGGACTTAAAATTCATAAAGGACGCTTTACAACCCCTTTCTTCCACATAGCTCTTCCACCCAATCAGTCCCAGACTGATTTGAGAGGATTTTCTCTATCCATATCCAATTCCTCTCACTAATTAATATCCTTGGATGTCATCCCTGCTTCTGAGACTTTGCCTTCTGTAGGCTGCAGAGCCACATGTACGTGAACCCTGGCTTCACTGATCAGGATGATCTCAATTCAGCAAAGCACATGAGCCGATACTTAAAGAATTACTTTAGTGGTCCTGAAGAGTTTTCATGAATTTTATCTAACCAAGTTTTCAGCAGATGACAAAGGGGGGAAAAAAAAGTGGAGGAAATTATCTAACCATAGCAACCTACAACATGTAAAGCTGCTGGTTTTACTGTAATAGTTGATCATTTAAAACTATGTAAAGAGGTTAGAACTATGTTAAAAAACTGATTAAGCAATTTTGAAGCCATTCTGTGATTTGCCAAATCATCAGAGAAATGTTCAACAAGTAAAATTCTTGTTAAAGAGATTCATGCTATCCAGTAATTTCTTCATTGAATACACCTTACTAGTGCCAGAAAAATTCTAACCTGCCATAAATACAGATAACTTTCTTCTGGTAAATTAGGGAATAAAGGAAGAGTTGTAGTGCGGGCTGGTTCAACGTTAAGCATAGTAATATGTTTCCATAATTTTTGGTTAAAAGAAAAAGTTTTCAATCACATAATTCTGCAAACTATAGCCCCACCAAGAAAGCTCTAAGAATCTTTATAATATACCAATACAACTGTAGTTAAACATTTGAATGGTACAGTATTTCAGCTTCAGAAATTACATGGCAAGACTGTAGGACAGACATGGAATAAAAGAGTGAAGTAAATTTCTTATCTGCTTAGTTTTAATACAATCCTGAAAACAAGATTGACTGCTAGCTCTGTGTTACTAACCTCACAGACACGAGGAGGAGAAAGCATTCCTAAAAAGACACCATGCAGGATTTCTATGTGCAAAGCAGTCTTACAGAATCTTTTAGTAAATTCTGTGTCCTTTGGTGGTCTGAACTCCCCTCCCCCTCTAAATTATCAAATTACAGTTACATGAGAATGCAGAAGCATTTAACAGTTGTGCATGCCAACCTTTCCAATTAGGAAAACTTTCTATTAAATATTTTGACTTCACTCCCAAAAGTACTGCATCAAATAAATCTCAAGGAAATTAAAATCATGTTTTACTCTATATATCATTGATCAGTATTTGGGAACTGACTTACAATAGCCCAATTTAAGCACAGATATTAATAAATATTATTGTTTACTACAAGCATATAAATTATTTTCACCCAACATGTGAGAAAAGAACAGAACGGTACTAAATCCCAAAGTTTTCGGATTTCCTGCTGTTGTAATTTAAGCAATGCTTTAAAAAGGCAGAACATGAGATCTTTGAAAAAATGATGCATGTAACAAGTAAAACCTTTTTGTAAGAAGGATCAAAAGGGGAACAGATAATCAACTAGAAGAACACCACCTCACTCACACTCATAGAGTGTTACTGATCTAGACAAATAACAGAGGCTGTAATGGAAATTACATAGCTATACATTAGGAGGAGTAAAAGAGAAGTTAACTGAAATCTAAAAGAAAGTCCAGCTCATGGAAAAGTGTTGCACTCTTTCAACAAATCTATATCAATCAACTTCATTCCTAAGATGATGAGAAGCTTATCAAAAGCTTGAGTAAATATAAATTCTAAAACCAGTATGATGCATACAGAGATCCTGGAGCAAGCCCTAAATGAGCTAATTCAAAGAAGTGCTGCACCAGCTAATTTACTCTGATCCTCTAATTTAATTCAAAGAGGGTAGATGAGTTTGGAAGGTCCATGCTATCCAAAATAGTTGGTTAAGCTGGCATAGCAATCTCTACATAGTACAACACTGTGCATATACACCACTGCCCCCCCAAAAAGTACTACTACAGCTTTATAAACTCATTTTAAGCATTCTTAAACTAAAGAGTTGTGTGAGTGAAGGTGGAAGTGGGGAAAAATGGTTCGGCCCAAACTTTTTGTAAAGCCCACAGTTACTGTCACCTTCTAGAAAAGATGACGTTTCATCAAAATCACCTTCCTGATAGCTACATTCGCACTATCAAAATCTTAATTTATTGTAAATGCTGTAATTAAGTAAGTGTAGTGTTAAATAGGTGAAGGGGAAAGACTTTTCCACCTCAGGTTTTAAAAATTCAAATTCCATACACATTCCATATGTGCTGTCTGGTTTTGGGTTTGGTTTTTTTTTTCCTAAGCATCTTATAGAGACAGTATGTGTTCATATAGAAAAGTTAAAGGAGTTGGCCAATGAATACCTTAATTTTTCAATAAATATATTTTATATCCAGGGGTCAGTGGTATCCTGTGTGCAGAGTTACTTAAATTATCTTTAGTTAGATTGGCATATCTGTAGTTATAGACTATAAGGTTCAGAAGTGTGCCCTCTATTTTATTGGAAAGCATAAAAATAAAACAGTACAGCACAAGGCAGACAGGCAGTGAAATATGCTTCTGATTTCACTTATGACTTGAATAACTCATTTGCAATGTAAAATAAAGCCTTACTACCTTTTTGGCACTATCACAGACAAATGCTTCTTAAAGCCCTGCTGAAAATCTTAACCATTTTATAGGCTTTGAAGAGCTTACACCACACCAGACAGAAGCCAGAGCTTGGAGTGACTGTGTTAAAGCACTATTAGGTATCAAATTTCACTGCCTTTCAACAATTTAAAACATATTCAAGCATTTTATACAAGCAGGTACAGGGGCAACAATTTCCTCTTGTTTTTTTCTGCAAACACTGTCTTCACACTGTGATCATGGGTTGGGGTTTTTTGTTTGTTTTGATAAGAAAATAAACTAAGTGATACTGCTGAGATTACGTGAGTTCACTTTGCAACCCTGCCAGTCAATGTTTTTTGCCTTTTCCAAGCCAGGTATGGCACATACTGATAGCAAAGTTCTGGTGGACTGAACTGAAATTTATACGTAGAGGGAGGACTTTGCATCCCCACTTTTTACTAGTGGTAAAAAGGGGTTTTAAAAACTGACTGCTAGAAACAAGTTCTGATGTATACCTACGATCTGTCCTCCCCAGCATTGCTAAAGCTCTCCCCAAACCAGCGATGCTCCATGTCCAAGAAACACAGAACCTTCCCAGACAAGAATGGAAAGTGAGATATCCAACTTCAAATCCTGTAACTGCCACCTATGTCTTGTGTGACTGAACAAGCATATCAATTTCCTCAGTTACCACTCTGTAAAGTCAGGAAAAACACCCCTGACACCTTCCCCAGCCTTTCTCCTACCTTGTCTGCTGTTTATTTAGACTGTAAAGTCCCCAGCAGAGGGACCGTCTATCATGCACTTGCACAGCACTTTGCATAATGAGGAACCAATTTAAACTGGAGTAAGCGATGCCATGATGCAAATAATACACAAACATGAAAGAGCAGAAAAAAAATGTGCTTTGAAGCATCAAAGGATATTTAATTAGTATCACGTCTTCTCAAACAAATAACATTTTAAGGTAGGATTTCTGGCTTTGTTTATGGGTGCTACAGCACAAGGGAAAGAAGAAAAGTAATTACCAAAAGAAATAGCAGTCACCCCACTGCATGACCTCTGAGTACAAGTAAATCTATATATTTGTTTAATTTGTCTTAAAAGAAAAAGAGCATTACTTGAGAATCTTCCCAGCACTTGGCTGATCCTGTCCCCAGTAGTGAAGATCTAATCCAAAAGGCATGAGGGGAGCTTTAGCTCTTTCTTCTTCTAGTTTTCTTCTCTTACTGTCAGGCTCTTCTGAGGCTGCTGGCTCAGTAGTTGCAGGGCCACTGGAGAAAATTGATGAAAAGTCAATACAGAACAGCAACAATCACAACAACTTTTTCTCTTTTTTTCATTAGATTTTCACACCAACGCTAATATTATCTTAGATCTAGGACTATAACTACCTTTTACAGGGTTGTCCTTTTTTTTTTTTTGTTGAAAATGATACAGACCATAACACTACACGCTCTAAGTACAGCACACTGCACCATGATGCTTAACTGCACATTCAGCTAAGGCTAGATAAAATGTATTACACCATGGGTGTAGAAGCCTAGAGATCTAACGGGGGCAGCAGTGGATCATACACCCTGTACTGTAACAAGAGCTACTGACGTAGCAAAGCATTTTTAGGAAGATCTTGCTTCTGTAAACTCATGACCATGTTTGCATGGCAGTCACACAGATTGCAAAGTCTTTGTTTTTGTTGACAAAATTCCACCTTGCAGGCTTGTAATACTCATTGTGCAACACCACAACAGAATTCATCAGTCCTCAAAAACCAGACTACTACTATGGAGACCTTGGCTATTCACTGATAGAGCTGCAAGTGGTCTTAGCCGCCTTACTGAAACATTAATTTTTTAAATATTAAAAATAAAAATTTACTCCTGAATATTCCAAACTCCAGAGTTCTAATGCAGCAAACCCCTTTCTCTCTCTGAGATTATATTCCAGTTTGCTAGGTTTTGGGGGCTTTCCCAGCCAATGCAGAATTGTCTTTTCAGGAATATGTCACTAAGTAGATTACTCCAGTCTTATCCCTAAATCACAGATAAATGCCAGACAAGGCTGGAGTTTCACCAAGCGCTGTATAGGATTGACAACAAATACATCTCTGGAATCAGTAAAACACACCTCCAGGCAGCGCTGCCAGCACAAGTCACCAGGAACCAAGAGATGGTTGAAACTACTTTCTAATTTAATATTAGGATATGTTCTGTTTAGTTGCAAACCAAAAATTACTCCAATACATGGGAATAGGGTGGTTTTTTTGTTATAAAAGAAGGAAATGTTTTGGTTTTTTATAGAGGTCATTTACACAAATAAAACCCAAACTGAGTAGTAAAAGATTCCTTAAGAGCCCCGTTCAATCACTAGCAAAATCCCCAATATTAAGCAGTGAATGTACATCTCAGTAAAAGAATTGTAACTTCAAAATGAAACCAAGACAGCCTTAGCAGCTTGCCTAGTTCATGAGCGCTTCTCTGTGTGCTTTTGTGACTAATAAACACAAGTAAGAGCAAGAGGTTTCTATGAGAATGAAAACAAAGATAACCTGGCATGTGGAGGTGGTAACTTCGGTAGTTTGTCTCTAATAAGTTTCAGTGTGGCAGCTGCACAGGTTGGATCAAGTTCATCTTCATTCCCTTTCAGCTGGGCACGGGAGCTCTGCGGAGCTGGTCCTACTGATGTCTTCCCCACCGGTGCTTTTGGAGGTGACTGAGGTTCTAGCCCTGCAAAAAAATCTCAATATTTAGGAGCAATTCACTTCTTCCACCCTCAATGCTTCACAGTAGGGCAAAACAGCTCACGATGCTGATTACGTCTTGCTGCTTTCAGTTTGCATTAGATATTAATTCCACTCAAATTCAGAGTGATATTTCTACCTGTGAAATTTTTCTTGTTTTGGAACAGAAACATACTGAGTAACTAACTACAGCAAACTAACTGAAATTTGTATGACATAGTGTGACAACAAAGAATGACGTTACTTCACCTTAGAAAGAAGGATTTTAACAATAAATGTTTGCCTAAACTTCAATACTACTTTTTGTCTATAAGTTTCTAGTGTCACATCTGCTTGCTTGTACATCATTTCTGTACTTAAGGTTATGTCAAGGTAAAATAGAAAAAAGGAACTATTGGCACTACTGTTTAACAGCTAGAGTGCCAAAAGATATTGGAGAGCAGAAGAAAGCAAAAGGGAAGGTATACATCCATATCCTCCTAGGTGCCAAGATTAATTCTTTGTGGTGTCTCAGCAAAACATCCTGCTAAAACTCTTGCAGCCTGGCAAAGAGAAACCAGTTCTGGGTGGGGGCATTCACTGCAACACACGACTGACAAGAATCGGAACCATCACCACCCAGCACGGCTGGCAGGGAAGCACGCCCAGTGAAAAAACAAAGTGTGTGTGAGGGACATCCATGTTCTTTCATGATTCTCGGTTACCATACTGACCCTTCAGAGCTGAGAATATTAAAAAAAAAAAAAAAAAGAAATAGATCTCTTTTTTTTTTTTTCTTCCTGATTTGTTAAGGGGCAACACCACTGAGAATAGTTTGAGTTTCAACTCCTAAACACATCCACAAATTGAATTATCTAAATTATCTAGAGAATATTCTTCTTTCACAGATACTAAATCACATGATTTGCCAAGATAAAATACCTAAGTGCTAGCAGAAGCAATGAACATACCCACAGAGTAGGCTCAAGAGACAGTAAATGCCTAAGCTACACCTGAGAACAAGCCCACTGCAAGGCAATACTGGGCACTGACATTTGGCACCGGCAGCTCAGTGGTGGGGCAACTTAATTACTTTATACAGCTAGATTAGACAGCCAGCCCGGACTGTAACGATGTGATTAGGTAGGCTGAGCAGTTCGACAGCACACACCTCTACCTGCTGAGCTAGAGAAGCAACTCTATCAGCTGGCCGTAGGAACAAGAACTTTTCAGCCACCAACAGCTGAAAATGGAAAGACATGATCCCTCACGCTAACGTAATAGACGTTTCCCCATCAGAAAGCTTATTTGTAAGAGATTGAAATGCAAGGCCCCACCCCCCAAAAAACTAAATCACCTCAAAAAAGAGTCATGGTTTCACAAGACTAAAATTTTAAGTAAATTATCTCAGCATTCTTATGAAAAGCAACCTGAGTTTACCTGACGTGTTCTAGCCATTACTTAATTGGGACTTTTAGTCTCTTACCCACTTCTAGCCAGCCCTGAAGCTGTATCCAGAAGTATTTTTGCTTTGCTAATTTGCTCTGCTAATCATTAAATGTATAACAAGATATCAACTAAAAAAGGAAAAGCTAAGGTGGTACGAACTGCCCTCTGAGTGGGAAACTGCAGGACCCTTAGAGGCAAGTAGCCTTGGTGCACAAAATATTTTCATTTCTGAGAAAAACATATTTTTCACAAAAAAAAAAAAAATAAAAGAATCAGAGCAACCTGCCCTGACCCCTTCTTTCTACCTTATAAGGTCTTCCAGTAATTCATCCTGACCTGGGTTCATTTGTACCACGTGTTCCTTGTAACCTATGGGGTGCAACCACACAGAAGACATTGCCTGACTCCAGCCACTGGTCAAGTTGCTGAGCTGCAACCTTCTAGATCCATCCCCTAGGTACACATGGGTCTAAACTTTCCAAGTACCTAGATCAGGAGCTGAGTCCTTGAGCAGGGATTTCCAAGGCTCCAAGCTCAGGGCACTGAGAAAGATGCCCTGTCAACCCGCCGCTTAACGTAGTTCCTGGACATCCTCACCCCAGTGGGAGCCAACAATCCCAATTTGAAATCCACAAAGCTAGAGCCCCTCAGAAGGAGAGGTGAAACAAAAGCAGACATCCAGTTGGATCTGGCTTGCATAGCCTTTAAATTTTGTTACATACCGCAAATGGCCACTTCAGTCATTCCTAGATTTTCTGAATACAGCTGTCTCCAGAGGGAAGAGAGAGCTCCAGAATACTACCAAGGATGAGGACTCTTCTAAGACCGAGGCCCCATGCCTCTCTCTAGTACGGCTTATACTGGTAACAATGAAGGAAAATGTTCTAAGGGCAAGGCAATTCAGGGCAGGGGCCAGTAACTACAACCGTGGCAGATGGCTCACCTTCCCCTTTCAAAACAAGGGATGGAAGCAAATAGAATCTGGAGAAGGAAAGAGGATGAGAGAGCACTAGCCATCAGCGGTTAATAAGCATTCATGGAGACTTCTCCTCCTTGCTCTCCCATGGCAACTCAATACATTCCTTCTGCTTATCCAGTGCATGACAAAGAGAAATGTGGACCATTTTAACAAGATGGTTGAGGGGAGGCAAGTACATTCGTGATGAGATTTGTGTGTGATAGTATTTTCCCCACGTCCATAGGGAGACCAGATCCAGCTCGGGCAGGTTGATGCACTCCACCTTTCCTAAGAAAAGGCTACTTGAGTCACATGTAGATACCCCACAGGAGTGAACACACATCTGAGACTGGGTATTTCAGTAGTACCAGTCCTGTGGCTGTCCTAGAAAGACTTCAGGAAGTACCCAACCATCCAAACGTTTGCAGGCAGCAAGCATAGCAGAGCGGACAAAAAGACATTCACCACACTCAGAAGCCAGTGTCAAACTCAGCTCTCCCCTGACTCCCTGTTCTGCTCTCCAGAAAGCATCCCACAACCAAAGCCCACATTCCTAAGGCAGCGCATAGTGAAAGACAGCATTGCTCAAGCTGTCCCATCCTTCCTGGGAATTGACGTTAGCATGGATTGTGATGCAAAGAGAGATCACCTCTTTTTAATTTTTATGTCCTCAGATGGGAGGTGAGAACCTGCCTACCAGTTGTAGACAGACAAGCCATCGGGGTTGGACTAGATGACCTCTAAAGGTCCCTTGCAACCCAAACCATTCTGTGATTCTATGATCTTGCTGTTGGCTGGTGATGCTGAGGACGTGCCTGGCACTACCGCTCCCTTACTCAGTCATGCTCACATCACAATCTCTAATAAAATGATGACCACACATTTATCTTGTTACCTAACTTCCCTTCCCAAAGTCAACAAGACTTTAAAGAGCATTGTTAAAAAAAAAAAAATTATTTAAAGGACTAATCTGTGCATTGGAAAAGGGTCTCAAAATCATCAGAACCAGCAGTAAGGGAAATTATAAATAAGCATAATAGGTTGGAACTAAGCAGAGGACTATATAGGCTACATAGCAAACTAAATGATCTCATGACATTTATTAGGCTGGGGACTTGCCATTCAAGAGGCATAGTGGTGCCTCCATAAAAGTGTTTTTTTCAGCAGCACCTAACACCTCACTGAAGGGAGCCATCTTGAACTTACATATCTGGAAAGGGGGCAGGACAGACCTCCATCTCGGCTCCTGTCACAGGCCAGAAAGAGAAAAAGCCCTTTGCAGGTGCTTTGTATCAAAGTGGAACAGACTTAACCCAAAAGATTCTTTTATAAGCACGCTTTAGAATCATCAGGATTTGGAAAAGTAAACTTCCTTTTATGACAGAAACTGTTCCGAACGAACAGGCCCTTTGGCATGAACAAGGTTAGCTGAGAAGAACATGTGACTGACTGTATCTGTAATGTAGAACTGCTTAGGCTGTATTTAGCATTTAAAATTGCCTTTTCTTTTTTTTTTTTTTTTTAAGGACAAGAATACCTTTCTGAAAAGCATTTTTTAAAGCAACAGTTTTGAGAGCACTTGTGTGTGTACATTTAGAAAGTGTCCTGAAGTCAGAAGGTAGCAGGTATGTCTCTCTTACACCTTTTTTCCTCTTCAGAGAGAATATATGCATATGTATTAAAAGTTCTCAGGAAACCCTAGTTTTATTCCAATTTTTCCTACGATGTTTACGGAAAGCATAATTGCTCATTCACTACACTGATTTTTATTTGGGGGGGGAGAGGATGTGAACAGCAGAGACAAGCAGTCAGCAACACATAGAAAAGGCAAGAGAGATAAATGGACAATGTGACATTTAGATAGATAAAAATCACATCCAAAAGATCAATATAGGAATTCTTAAGAGTTACAAGACCAAAATATTTTCCCATTGATTTCTTATTTTAAACCATTAATAGAAAAATGGCTAAAGGTAAACACACTGACATCAGTAAAACCTCCTCTACTGTGGGTTGTTTAAAAAATGTTTGTTTCTAAAATTAGTTTTTGCTAACAAGATAAAGACAAGAGTCACCATGCAGACAGCCCTAGCTGAACGGTATCCAATGCCAGGGTGGGCTTTTTTGTTTTGTTTTTAGGACACAGATGGGATTAAGTGCAGTTTTAAAAGTAAAGTTCCTCTCAAAATACACAGAACAGGAGAATTCTGATTAACACAAGTACAGTACCTGGGTTCAAATTGTTCCAATAGCAGCTTTTAGAAAGAATCATAAAAATGTTCAAATCCCCTTTTTTGTTTAAATTGACCAAATGGCACCTATTTGCCTGAAGCAATAAAGCAGACCGTGTTCAAAAGATAAATCGATAGAAGGAAAGAGAGAGGCTGGGGTTTCAGCTGAAGTTAGGCTGCTGAATGCTGACATTATTGATTTTAGCTAGTTCAGCTGGCCTTGTAATTAAAATGTAAATTTGAGAAAGAGATTATGTCCTGACAGAAATGGTGGGATTAGGGGGAGATAAAAGCCCCTCAGTGAAAAATTCAGAGAAAGAGCAAGCACAGGTTTCCTCAGCTGTGTGGATTTAGACAAAATCTAGCTACTTCAGATTCACTTAAGTTTAATTGAAAAAACAGAGATAGAATATAAACAAGTATTACGGACTTCAACTTTCCAAAAAACCATAATAATTTCTGTTTCCCATTTGTTGAATCTCAGTCAAGCCGAATGTATGTGATTTATATTAGTACAGACACTCTCTAAGACCATTGGGAAAATCAGCAGTTCAGGTACAATATTTCCCCACTTACCCTCCTGTGTGCTCATAATGAAAAAACCTGCCTGTATTTCTCTCGGGAAGCACAATAAGCTTTACTGCTGGGTAAGCAGAACTTTGCAAAGCTTGCTTCATATGGACATGCAGACCAGAGGGTTCAGGTCAATGTCTGGGGCGTTGCTTCCAAAGAGGTTCGGTGTTTCAGGATCAGTTCTGCTACACCTCTCCGTACACAAATGGGTGTGTGAACAAAATGAACTGAGGTGATCATATGGTAGGAAGATTTCATTACCTCCGAAGGTTCTGCTACTCATAAGGGATAGAGATTTGAATTATATCTCATACCCGACAGATATTTGATCTTTATGAAGCTGTCACAAATTAAAGGAATATTTGGGTGTTTGTTTTTTTAATTAGGATCAAATTTAACCTCTCTCTACCTAAAACACAAAGAACCAAACCCAGGCTCTCTTCTTGCTAGTATCACTTCATCTACACAGAACTCTAAAATGAGGAAAAAAATAACACAAATATCTGCTACAAACAAAACATTAGAAGTATTCATATGGGATAACACTGGTTAAAACTCCTCCCATTTATTGTGGTAGAAAACTTCCTCTTCAATTTTAGATAGACACAGCTTCTTGTCTTACCCTTGAAGGCCACCAAACAAATTGCTGTCTGCAGCTGCTAGGGGAGGGTGCTGAAATGCCAGAGGTGGCTTTAGTAAATATTCTCACAGCCCACATCAGCTGTGTGTGAACTCAGAGCAACTTATCACATGGGCAACTGCACGTATTAATATTTCTGTATAAATTACACTACTTTCAAAAAGTTGTCAAGGGTTCTTTTATAATCGGAGGTTTTAAACAACCAGAAAAGATGCCCCCAGTGCCTTTGCTCATTTACGTTCATCTAAAATTTTAGAATTCTACTTTGGAAATTCAAATTAAAGAAAAAAGATTATTACTATATTAGTTAATTAGAAGAGTTCATTAACATTACATAAATACTTTGTTTGGCTTACTGGAATTACAGAATATGTTAATTTGTTATAATGTTAATGTTCATTAATTAACACTATTTATTGTTGGTTTACAAACATAGCTAAGAATCAGAATAAATCACAGAAGCAGAGTTCAGGTTAAAACCTTTCTACACTTTACCTCCTGATCCTTTAAACTTCTTGCTTATCATTTTGCAGTCTCTGGCCATTGCACAGTTCTGATGAGGTACTCTACCGTCACAAATCACTCAGAAGTATTATCGGCAACCTGTGCAGTGACTGTTAATTTCTAAGAACTTTAGTAGGAATCAAATATATCCCATGTCCTGTCAGATTTTCTGGGAACCTTATTTACATAGAAGGACCTTGCCTGAAAGTGAGGAAGGGTTTGCATGATAACTGATTAGGATGCATCAGAAGAAATATCTACAGTCGATACTTCTTCGTGGATGTAGAAGTATTTTATTGGAAGTGCTAATCACGTTTATTAGTAAATGGGTAAAGTTATCTTCATTCCAAATACTGTATTATAGTAAGATTTACTCAATTGTTGTCCTAAATACAGCTATCCAGAACATGTGCTTGTCCATATACAAAAATATTCAAAACATACTAATATAATGAGGCGACCTCACTTATAAACTTATAGTTAAATACTTCTAATGTTGTATATGCAAAGAAAAATTGAGACCACACAACACATAGAATCATAGAATGTTTTGGACTGGGGTCCTAACTTCAATGCTGAATATCTGTTTTCTATACATTTATGGTAAATAAATGCATGCTATTTCAATAATTTAACTATGATTTTTTTTTTTTAAGAATTTATAGTAATATTAATAGAAAACTTATTCTAAGTACTGGACTCTTGTCAAGGGAGAGAAACACAACTGTGTGTTAATTGCATTTTCTAAATTTAGGAAAAAGGAACCCAAACTTCATAGGGCAGTGAAAGATGAGTAGGTAATTCTGTCTGTCTTTCCCCCTGCCAAACATGATTTGTTTTTTCCCCTTAAACAAGTCAAGTAATACTCACAAGTCCTTACTTAGCCTAGACAGTGTAATTCTAAGTCTCAAATTCAGTTCCTGAGAACTGCGTTTCATACTCTCTGAAGTCTGCAGGTTTGTTTTCACCATGGTCTCTACTAAGCCATTTTTCCATGTAAAATTGTTCTCCATGTTCTTCACATGCAGGAAGAATTCCCTCAGGAGGTTCCTGACGTACGGAGACCAGAAAAATCAAACCAGACTAAAAAGCTATTAGGCTTTTAAAGCGGAACTCAGACAAACTGAGAAATCATTGTAGTAAGGAAGGAAAAAGCTTAAGTATCGTTTTTAATTTCCATTTAGCCAGCACATGCATGTCTATTTAGTGATTCAACAGCCAGCAGAACCTCAGCAACTTCATTACCAAATAATAAAGTAATCAAAAACATTTGTTTTCATTACGGCTAAGGTAAGGCACCATCATTTGGTTAATCACAATGATGCACATCATTATGGCTTGTGGCTGATGAAAGCGATTGGCTGGACTGCTCTTCAGACATACATCTCGCCCCAAATAAACCCACCTTACATTTTGTATGAAAGGTGGCTACCTGCTAGCAACAGAAGCTGCTGTACCAATCCCACACTTGGGTTCTCTTATTCGCATTGAGTCAAGTCTACTTCATGGTCATTGCCATGATAGTCAAGCTCTCTCTTGTGGAAGCCTAGACTTTATCAACACCCTAACGTTTTAAAAGCTATTACAAAATGACTTTTAGTAAGTTTGTAAATGTGCCTACCATTGGGGAACCTTAATCAATCCTAATAAAAGAAAACTAACCAAAGTATTTTCCTAGAAGACTAATAAGCACTGAAAACAAGTCTTTCACTGAGCATTCCAGAGATGTTTAGATGTTGTAGTTAGGGATGTTAACTCAACACTTTTCCCAGCAATTTCCAGAAGATTTTCATGTGTACTACTAAAAAAACCCCCACAGAGTAGAGAAAACCTAACTGTAAAATCAACAGTAATCATTCAGTAACAACTAAATCTGTTAGATGCTTCTATGGTGGAAAAAAAGACCAGTATGAAAGCTGTATTTTTTTCACAGGTCAAAATAAGTTGTTTCTATTTTGCCTTATCAACACTTGCATACATGCTCTTTTTGCCATGTTTAGCTTTAAATCTGTTATATAAAACAGCAAAACAGCCTTTTTATGGGAGAAACTTCATTTAGATGGAGGATAAAAGAGCACATTACCATTGTATGCAGTACCTAAAACCAGTTTTCCTACTTCCTACATCAAAAATGAACGCGATGAGTAGAGCTAAGAGAGTCAGCACAGTGAAGCTACACAGCAATGCATGCGGTCAGGTAACATGCAAGGCTTCAAATTCAGTGTCATTGCTCTTCACGTGACACAGATAAAACACTAATATTTGACCACACAAACAAAAACATTTAAAAGCACTTAGAAAATCTTTTCTGCAGGGAATAAAAGAATCAGATTCCAATAAATTAGTAATTAATTTTCCTGTTTTTTTTAATCCATAATGATGATTCTATTATGTTCCACATTTCCGAGGCAGTTTTGCTTTTAATCATTGTGTCCCCTGCATATCCTGGTGGATGCCAGTCAAGAGAATAAAACTTTTAAAAACAATACGCATGGAACTCTGCTGCTCAGGTACAGAGTATACAAACAAGTATACAAACAAGCGCAATCTTCTGAATAAATGCCCTGAAATGCATAGACTTTCACTGCTTTAAATCTGAAAGTCAATCATGCATTAGTCTATGCAGTATTTTGTTGTTATTTCTAATACAGGCCTTTTAATGTTCAGAGAAAATGCAAAAGCTATAAAACCCCCAAACCTTCAACGAATGGTTGCAATAGCAAGTTTATCCACGTTTCTAAAATGCGCAATGAGAGCTGCACTGGGTAGCTTGTGTAGTCTGAATCACTCTTAAGTCTATGTAAAAAACAGGTGGCAACTTCTCTACTAAGGAAATAGTCTGGGTTTGTACACCTTATTTGTTCAATTGGGGTATAATCCTTCTTTCCCATGTTGCTATGGCATTTCATACTAAGGAAAAAAGAATGCTACTTAACACACAGGAAAGGCACGACCCAGACACCATCAGATTAGGAAAGGCAGTGTGGGGACATCTAACCCACAAAGGTGCATCACTGGGATGGGAAGAGGGAAGAATTTCTGAAACTGATAAAACTAACCCTTGGGATTTTAGAACTGCATCTTTGATCCTGATATGAAAGAAATCCCAAGCAGGCTTTAAGATGCGATGAGAACCACTGAAGTAGCTATCAGGGACCTAAAAACATTTTGGCTTAAGGCTCAAACACAAGAGAAATAATCTGATGAACCAGATTTGAAATAATGGTTTGTGTTCTTGACTGTGCAGTCATTTCTCATATAATTTTGGATAAGGATGAAACTTGATAACCAGTAGACTGCTTTCATGCTAATATTCCCATGTCAGAAGGCTTCCTCATGTCACTGCTTGTGAAATGGCAATAGCACTTCCCTGTACCTCAAAGTAGCATTGCATAAGCAAGTTCAGGAATGCATGCACTGAGACACAGACAAGAATTGAGAAAACCCATCAGTAGCCAGTTGCAGGAAGGAAGGAATCTCTTACCCTGGTGGCAGCAGCAAATTTTGCCTATGGCACAAGAACGATGTCAGAAGCTGTGCAGTTCCATCCCTTACCTCATCCACCTTAAGGCTTTAAAAGCCAATGCAACCGACAGCTGACCAGCAAAGCCTGGAACGTGGGGAAGCTCAAGTGGAAACAAGATTTTCTCTCTCCCTAAAGCTTTCTTTTCATAGAATCATAGAACATTTTGGGTTGGAAGGGACCCCAAGAGGTCATCTAGTCCAACCCCCCCGCAGGGAGCAGGGACACCGCTAACTAGATCAGGTTGCTCAGAGCCCCGTCCAACCTGGCCTTGAATGCTTCCAGGGATGGGGCCTCCACCACCTCTCTGGGCAACCTGTTCCAGTGTTTCACCACCCTCAGTGTAAAGAATTTCTTCCTTATATCTAGTCTAAACCTACCCTGGTTTAGTTTAAAACCATTACCCCTTGTCTTGTCACTGCTGGCCCTACTAAAAAGATTTTCCCCATCTTTCCTATAGGCCCCCTTTAGGTATTGAAAGGCCACAATCAGGTCTCCCCGCAGCCTTCTCTTCTCCAGGCTGAACAAGCCCAACTCTCTCAGCCTGGCCTCATAGCAGAGGTGCTCCAGCCCTCGGATCATTTTTGTGGCCCTCCTCTGGACCCGCTCCAACACTTCCATGTCCTTCTTGTGCTGAGGGCTCCAGAGATGGACACAGGGCTCCAGGTGAGGTCTCACCAGAGCAGAGCAGAGGGGCAGAATCCCCTCCCTCGACCTGCTGGCCAC
>NW_009258820.1:476111-479224 GCF_000687185.1 Egretta garzetta
CAGAGCGGAGGGCCAGAATCCCCCCCCTCGCCCTGCTGGCCACGCTTCTCCCGATGCAGCCCAGAGTACGGTTGGCCTTCTGGGCCGCCAGCGCACATTGCCGGCTCATGTCCAGCTTTTCATCCACCAGCACCCCCAAGTCCCTCTTGGCAGGGCTGCTCTCTAATGCCTCAATTTTTAAGGGGTTAGCAATTCGAGCCATACAAAGGCAATGGCTATAAGCAACACCGGCACACAGTGCTGAGAACCAGAGTAACCCTGTGAAAATTATTGTCACAGAGCTGTTTCTTTTTCAGCCCAATATTCCTCTTTAGCAATATAACGTATTTAAAATGGCTCTGTGGCACCACAGGATGGCTCGTCTCTTGTCTGTTGCAGACATCAGGTGCAAGTGTAAATAAGGATTATACAAATGGGAGGTCGTTAAAAGTCTGGTAATGCTAATTTGGCATGACACCCCTAATGGGTTATATCTTCACACTTCAGTTATCTAATCACCTAAATTCTTTTAACAAATTTACATTTCATCTTATACATGGAGATTCAAATTGACTTGTTTAATTCTCCCTCCACCCAAACTGTACCCATGCTCAGTTCATCTTAGATTTTAAATATCATCATCAATTTTGAGACCATCAACTACATATACACACAGATAATACAACTGCACATCTATATACTTATGCGTACAAAACTTCCCCTGCCTCTAAATATCTTTTCATTTTTCACAAACTTTTCAGATCTCAGGAGAACTGCAAATACCCATGTGCATCATCGGAAACAGCATCTCAGCTTGCAATTTACCCTGTTGGTAGGATACTTCCATTTTCCTAAGAGAAGTGAAAGGGAATAAAGTGACTTTTAAATCAATAATTTAAATGTCACGTTTCAATCCATTTCCACAGTCATGTTTTACAACTTTGTTTCCCTGTTTAGTATAAAAAGTTAATCTGAGGAGCTGTTCACTTTTCCTGATTTGTTCAGGAAAAGTAACACCACAAGGAAAAAAAGCTTTAAACTGTTCACACCTTCTACATAACACTGAGATTTTATTTTACATGGAAGGTTTGATGTTTCAGCTAGAACATTCCACTTGCACAGACTCATTTTCTTAGCTCAGAGTCCTCAGGAACTAAACATGAACTAAAGAAATGTAGCAAACCCCCACCCAGATTATATTAAGAGAAAGCTCAAGTCACTGCTGTGATAACTGCAGTTGCATATGGAACAAAGGACCGTATTTAATTAGAGTGGCTGCCTAACAAAGCCAACTCTTGATGACAACATGCTACTATGAAATTGATATATTCTTGTGTATTTTAATATGATAATTCACTTTTCTAAATTGTGCCAAAGGGATGCTTATTTTGGCTTTGCTTATTAAAAACACATGCAGAAGAGAATCCAGTAGAGCAAATAAGAGTTCTCCGTTTTCCTCACACAGACTTGAAGTAATTACACAGAAGTCAGTTGATTTACACAATAGTTATATATCAGCTTCCGACATAGATTTTGAACTAGTAACTGACCAGTTGGTCCAAGGACACACCGAAGTACACAAACAGAAGAAAGCATGTGCTTAAAAGATTGTCTGAATTCTTTTCAGGAATTCTGAATTCTTTTCAGGAATTCTGAATTCTTTTCAGACTCTTTCCTGAACTGGGAGCTTCCATAATAACTTTAAATGGCAGGAAGAAAAGCTGAATGCTGTTAGGAACATCAAGAATGGTTCATTTTCGTTCATTTATTTCAAAATGCTATTTTTAACAAACACATCAGATAAAGAACAGCCAAGTGTGACCATTAGCTCCTACATAAGTACACGTATACAAAATGTGACAGAGGTTTTGTTTCTGATTGATTGGCTTCTTCAATATAATATATTTTCATATCAGCAATATTTTCAATACAAATTGGGATTTTTTTAATCCATTTTATATAGATTTTTAAAATATCCTTGAGTAGACAGTAGGCTTGTTCTTTTATCCTTTTCCATGAGAAGGAATTCAAATAGCAGCGAAGTATTGTGCTAGTGTGATATAAAAGGTAGTAAGATGCTTTATTTTTAAAAAATGTGTGTCCACAAGGAAGACAGGGGAGGAAAGGGAGAGGGGGAAGAGAGGAGTGTATTTGATTTCCAGAACTTTTGCACATTACAATTCATCAGGCTGCTGTTAAAGATATGAAAAACAACTTACAGTGCCTTGAATTATTAAGAAAACACGAGTTTTGGCACAAGGAATACTGCCAAATGAAGTAAAAAAAAAAAAAACCAGAACAAGAACCATAGCTATGTTAATAACTAACTTCATTTGTTCATTTCATTTGCTATCATACCAATGTTTTTGGACTTTCATTAGCCACGTATACTTAAGAAGCTTTTCACAACTGTCTGGAAGGCTGCTATCCTTCTCTTCCATTATATTCCCTTTTTAAGGAATAACATTAGCACTAATTAGAACTTCAGCAATAATTGTAATTGTTATATATATAACAGTGTCCACTGTTAGCAATAATTAGAACTTATTCAGTGTTTATTGCAAGACAGCGGTAGCTGGGATAGCCAACATACACTGGTATAATTTTATCAAAATGTAACCATTTTTTTCCATGGGGGAAAAAAAAAAAAAAAGCTTCCCAGTTCCTGAGTTTGCATCCCACAGCCCTTTACCACTGTTACATGCTCTCGTCCAACACACACATCCACTTCCCATTTCACTATCTCAATACTCCCAGTTCCTCTTCACCTTCCCCAACTCTTGGTTAGACACAGTAAGCACCTACACACCATTTCAAGCGACACATACGCCAAGAGTCATGCCAAACCACATTGCAGCTCCCTGCTCACCAGGACACTAGTCTAACTAGTCCTTTACATAGTTGGTAATTTCCACATATTTTTAAAGGCATGGAGGAACAGAGACATGTACCTCCTTCAACCAAATTGCAACCAGCCAGTTGCACTTGCTGCAAGGTAGGAAGCACAGATATACGGATCATCAACACAGGCCTTACTTCCCAGCGTGTCCTGGTAGGTTAAGTCTAGATGGGTTAGATGGACTGAGGAACTAGAATCACAGAATCATAGAATGTTTTGGGTTGGAAGGGACCCC